>NW_013548187.1:0-1813 GCF_000499425.1 Eimeria acervulina
TTTTTCTGTGTTTTGCAGCCCCTCTGATGATTCTTGATCATAAAATATACCTGAGAGCTCTTCCCTCGACTCTATCAACTTTTGTTGTTTCTCTTGTATTTCCTAAACACTCAAACTGCTATCTTCGTATGACAGTAGATAATGCATGCAGAAGCGCCTCTGCAATGCATACAAGTATTTTCTTTATCTTTTTCTAAAGGCACTTGTATTCTCTTCTTTATGTACACAACTTCTACTCCTTTTACAGCCTTGAATGCAAATATTGCTGAAGGGTTTGAGAGATCTTCTTTCTCGTTGTTTGTTTCTTTTTTCTCTCGTTTAAAGTATGTTTTACACATATCTCAATAATAGCAACAAAAGGCTGCATGCGCACTTATCATTGGGCTCCCCATATCTTGCTTTAGATTATTTCGTGACGAATTAATTTAGCGCGAAGTGCACAATCTAAAAATAAAATCTATCTACCAGTTGAGCCCTTAATTATATTTCCTCCGCTTCATTAATCTTCTTTTCTTGTCTCTCAACTCCTAGGGATATACGCAGAGACTGCGCAAACAAATTCAAAAAAAAATTGCATCTCCTCTCTATAGCTTTATATATTTCATCGTGTTCACAGAGTTTTTCTTTTTAAACACCAACTAGGGTTATTTTTTAAATTATAAAGTGCATCTTCTTCACATTTATCCCGACTATATTAATTGTGTACAGTAGAATAATTAAGTATTCCTTTGTCTTTAACTAAAATGTTGCGGGTGTTAAGCGGCGCTAGCAACTCCTGATCATTAATATTAACTTGGATAAACGAAGAGGTAAGTTGAGGAGAAACTGCAGGTGCTGCTGCTGTCTCCTTTTGCCTTGCAGCTTTTTATTCAAAAGTACTTCGACTCTGTTGCAACTAACGACGGTTTTGAAGATACTGCAGAGAATTCTTATTGCCTCTTTTCAGTGTGCTCACCAATTGATGCCTGCTGATACACCTGGAAAAATTACACAGAAATGCATGCAAAATGCATGCAAAATGCATGCAAAGAGAGACCTTTATCTCGGAGCGTTGCAGCGAAGAGGGACCCTTAAGACTTAAAAGAAGGGCCCCCCTACTTCCCCTATCTCTCCTCCTGTTTAAAAGACAGTATTTTCTGCTTTAGTTTCAAGGGCTCCTTAGTGCAGCTGTTCAAACAATTCGCGCTGGTGCAGAGAGAGTATGAGGGCTGCTTGATTCTTTGCATGCATTTGTGCTGCAAGTGTTGCTGTAAGGTGTATCATAGTTTGTCTGAAGTTGATAGCTGCATTTATCCTTGAGAGTAAAATGCATATTGAGAATAAAATATGTATTTTATATCTATTTACTTTTATTTACAGGGATAACGCATGCAAGAAAGAGAAGGGTGTTGCACTTGGGGCTGTCTTTGGTGTCTGTCTTCGATATGTTTAGAGACTAAAGCCCCTCCTAAAGATATTCTTGAGAGTATGATAATGTAATTGTTTATATATCAACTTTGAAGAGACACCCCCTTGCATGCGTTTCAATAGAAGAGACCCTCTATAGAGAAGCCCCACACCTAGCTATTCTTCTCTCCCCTTTGATGCATGCACAGATTATGTTAGGGCTTCAGGAGTTATCTTAGACGAAGAATAAGAAACAAAAGAAGCAACTCAATACACCAGACACGGTGTACTTGCAGCTATTCTTTATGGATATGTATATTGTTAATGCATGCGCATATTAAAATAGAGAGAGAAAAAGAGACGAAAATGTTTTAATGTTTATTACAATCCTTAAAAAAAGAATAAACATAATAAATGCAATTATAAA
>NW_013548186.1:0-2128 GCF_000499425.1 Eimeria acervulina
GACGCGCAGCCAATGTTGGAGGAAGGTCAGGGGTTGTGCAGGTGCAGTGGTGTGTCATTTTGTGGTTGAGCAGGTATTTAGTGGTGGGTTTGAGGAAGCGATGCGCTGGTGTGCGTGGGCGTTAATGGAGGCTGGATACTGTGTACTGGTTCATGCTAGGCTGTGTAGCATTGAGGGTACATTGCCACGCAGATGGTGCGCATAAATGCAAGATCAGGCCTAGCTGCGTGTTAAACACTGCATTGGATTTGGGAGCTGGAGCGCTGTGCATTGCGTGGGGGGTGGGGGGTAGCTAAATAGGGGTAATATAGTGTATGGTGTGTGACGAGGATCAGTGTGTTTTTTAGTATGGGTTGTGATTAATTTTTTAGTATGGGTTGTGATTAAGAGCCGAAATGTTATGTTGGCAATTGGTTAGGAGGATTTAAGTGGCCGATATTTGTTGGAATGGATGCCTTTGCGTACTGCAAGACGGGCAGGTAGTGTTGGAGGAAGGTCAGGGGTTGTGAAGGTGGAGCAGTGTGTCGTTTGGTGGTTGAGCAGGTATTGCGTGGTGCGTTTGAGGAAGCGATGCGCTGTTGCGCGTGCGGGGTGATGAAGGCTTCATACTGGCTGCTGGTGAATGCTAGGCTGGTATATTGCCTGGTATATTTCCACGCAGCTGGTGCGGATAAATGCAAGATGAGGCGCATGTGCCTGTTTCACGCAGCAGTGGATTTGGCAGCTGCATTACTGTGCATTGAGTGGGGGATGGGCAAAAGCTAAACGGGGTAATATAGTGTAAAGCGTGTGGGAAGAAGCCCGATCTAGCGGTGGGTTTTTGAGTATGGCTTGTGATTAGGAAGGGCCCGAAGCGGTATGTTGGGAGTTGGTTAGGAGGATTTGAGTGTCCGATATTTGTTGGAGTGGATGCTTTTGCATACGGCAGGACGGGCAGCTAATGTTGGAGGAAGGTCAGGGGTTGTGTATGTGGAGCAGTGTCTCATTTTGTGGTTGAGCAGGTATTTAGTGGTGGGTTTGAGGAAGCGCTGCGCTGATGTGCGTGCGCGTTAACGGAGGGTGGATACTTTGTGCTGGTGCATGTTAGGCCGTGTAGCGTTCCGCGTATATTGCCACGCAGCAAGTGGGCATAAATGCAAAATCTGGCGCATATGTGTGTTAAGGACTTCATTGGATTTGGCAGCTGGAGCGCTGTGCATTGAGTGGTGGATGGGGGGAAACTAAATGTGGTAATATAATGTAAAGTGTGTGACAAGAAGCGACGGGTTTTTGAGTGTGGGATATGTTTAGAAAGGTGGTGAAGTGGTATGTTGGGAGGTGGTCAGATTTGAGTGGGCGATATTTGTTGGAGTGGATGGCTTTGCATAGGGCAAGACGGGCAGCTAATGTTGGAGGAAGGTCAGGGGTTGTGTATGTCTAGCGGTGTGTCATTTTGTGGTTGAGCAGGTATTTAGTGGTGGGTTTGAGGACGCTATGAGCTGGCGTGCGTGCGCGTTAATGCAGGCTGGATACTGTGTGGTGGTTCATGTTAGGCTATGTAGCGTTCAGCGTATATTGCCGCGCAGCAAGTGCGCATAAATGCAAGATCAGGACTAGCGGCGTGTTAAACACTGCATTGGGTTTGGCACCAGCAGCACTGTGCATTGAGTGGGTGTTGGGGAAAAATCTAACTGGGGTTAATATAGTGTAAAGCACGTGACGAGCAGCGGCGGGTTTTTCAGTATGGATTGTCATTAAGAAGGAGGTGAAGTGGTATGTTGGGAGTCGGTTGCGAGTCTTTGAAAGGGCAAAATTTGTTGGAATGGATGCCTTCACCTACAGCAAAACGGGCAGGTAATATTGGAGGAAGGTCAGGGTTTGTGTAGGTGCAGCGGTGTGTCATTTTGTGGTTGAGTAGGTATTTAGTGGTGCGTTTGGGGAAGCGATGCGCTGGTATGGGTGCGCGCTAATGCAGGCTGGGTATTGTTTGCTGGTTCATGTTAGGCTGTGTAGCGTTCAGCGTATATTGCCACTCAGGGAGTGCGCATAAATGCAAACTGAGGCGCATATGCGTGTTAAACACTGCATTGGATTTGGCAGCTACACAGTTTTGCACTGAGTGGGGGATGGGGGGAGGCTAAATGGGAGT
>NW_013548185.1:0-2310 GCF_000499425.1 Eimeria acervulina
TAACCAAGCTCCTTATTCCCACCTCTTGCTTCGCGCGTGTGCTATTGCTGTCGGTCCAGCTTTACCCATGGACCTTAGAGTTTCGTTTAGTTTTCTCTATTCATTTCGGGCATTTTGCGCATCTCTGAAATGCACCAGGTACAGCCCGTGCCGTGAATCAAACCGCTAGGAATTTCGTGTTAATTATCCAGGATCTTTTGTTTTCTAGTGTCATGAAGCCTCGCAGCAACAGAGCTCACAAGCGCGTTGATACACAAACATAATTGCATACGGAACTTGGCGGTTGACAAGGGTAGCTGGCGAGCCGCGTCACTAGACAATCCGAGCTCTGAATTGTTCGGTCTAAGGGAAGAATGGTCGTTCATGGCTTTATCCAAGCTTGCACGTATGCAACTAGGCTGCCAGCGTTGTTCACACGCTTTTGCATTTAGACTGCAGGGCCTTTGCTTGGCCCGACGCCTTTCCGCATCAAACAATAATCAGTTCCTTGAGCAGCTAATCATGCTTCCAATGGAGTTTTTCTAGTAGAAGGCTGCGCCATGCACCCTTATCCTTGTGCCTTGGAACCGCGCACCAATGAGGCACAGAGGCCACCACTTGCGAAGTACCAGGGATTGCTGTCCTGACGAAGCAAAGAAAGAAAGAAGAGTCAACACTGTGAAAAACGGGTAGCTGAGTAGCTCGGAGAAAGGCACGTCAACACTCGCGTAACTCTCTCCAGCTACCGATTGCCACAGAGTCAATCAGTCCTACGTTGAGTGCTACTGATTCGCCTTTGAGAAATGCCTAAAGCAATGCGCACCAGCAATACCGTATTCCAACAAGCTGCAAACAAGCCGTACAGCGTACGCCGAGACATGGCTACTCAGTTAGCATTCGGTAGGACCCCGCCAAACCTGGAAAACTTGTATTGCCATGGACACGAGTATCAAAAGATGCTGTAGAGGACAGGATGCACTACTGAGCCATCAGTGCGGTCCCGACGGACCACCACGGAGCAGAATAACGAGTTCTAAATTACTCTTCAAATGCGGTTGCTTATACCCAACAACTTGCACTCGCATGGGTTACTGCTGTTGTACGCAAATGCCCCCCTACACGCACTCGCTGGATCGTACCTCGGTCATAACCAAGTCCACAGAACTGGGTGCTCTTGCATATACTTTCATACTGTCAAGTGCAAGCATTCACTGTTTCCATCAGTCGAGAAGCATCAACTGCAACGCAGATAAACTCGCACGGTCACCTCTTTGAAAACCGCTGTTTCTGCTTTGTGTGCGCCACAGCATTCTTTGCTATCATCGAACAGACCCGCCAGTTAGAAAACAATTCTCACGGACAGCTGGTCAATTGCGTATAACCCCGCAGCAACAGGAGCATTCATAGGTAGGGAATTCCAGCACAAAAACCACAAACTACTGCTTCGTGTCCGTGCCACGCCAAATGCATCGGCTTTTGAGAATGTCCCAAGTAAACATATCTTGATTCAGCAACTGCGCACTCTCTGGAAATTGGTTACACAAATATTCCTGGCAGTATGCATTCCCAACGACATGCTGTGTTTGGTCTTTGCTTCGTGTCCCTGCAGAGGACAAATGCCTGTTGTTGCAACCAACGAACATCCCCACCACTGCAGGCCAACCTGCTAAATGCACTTCTTATGCGGACCCTTCGCAGTATTCCAACTTGCAGGATTCCAAAACAGTACAACAACAACCCAGAATGACGAAGTTAACAACGATGTTGCGGCAACTGTCACTGTGAACAGCGAAGCCGAACACGTTACGCCATGCGCAACCAGCCCTTTGGTTTTGAGTATCCCCGGCATGCATAGTAGGTAAGCTTGGATGCAAAACAAGAGTGGAATCCATCTAAATCGAGCCAAATATGCAGTTTCTGCACCGTGCAGTGATCGTGCGGATATTCGTTAGGTTTGTCAGGCCTTTCCTAGTACTGCCATGGTCGGATTCTTGCAGCCCTTGGGATGCTATCGTCCAACCAAAACATTGAATATTCCTCCACTGCAGTTTCGCACGAGGCCTCTAGCTACTTGCAACATTGGAAGAACGCGGAAGCTGTACCCTGGGATTGGGTGTCTCCAGTGCCAGTTGCTCCGAAAAACAAAGGAGCGCCAACAAGGTTAGCAACGTTTCAGGAAAAAATTTCTCTGAACAGCTTTCCACCATACTATACGGTGCTCTCTCTACTCGACGCAAGAAACGAATTGGTAAACTTTCACCCTTTACGCGTTAGTCGCGTCCTGCACCTGCGCAGATACGATGTACGCAGTGCAGCGCAGCTGCAACTCGG
>NW_013548184.1:0-2060 GCF_000499425.1 Eimeria acervulina
GAGGGGCAGCTAATGTTGGAGGAAGGTCAGGGGTTGTGTAGGTGGAGCAGTGCGTCATTTTGCGGTTCAGCAGGTATTGAGTGATGCGTTTGAGGAAGCGATGCGGTGGTGTGCGTGCGCGTTAATGGAGCCTGGGTACTGTTGGTTGGTTCATGCTAGGGTGTGTAGCGTTCAGCGTATATTGCCACACAGGAGGTGCGCATAAATGCAAGGTGTAGCGCATCGGCGTGTGAAACAGTGCGATGGATTTGGCAGCTGCAGCGCTGTGCATTGCGTGGGAGGGGGGGCAAGGTCAATGGGGGTAATATAGTGTAGAGCGTGTGGAAGGAAGCGGCGGGTTTTTTAGTATGGGGTTTGTTTAGGGAGGGCTGAAGTGGTATGTTGGGTGTTGGTTGGGGGGGTTTGACTGGCGGATATTTGTTGGAGTGGATGGCTTTGCATAGGGCAAGAGGGGCAGCTAATGTTGGAGGAAGGTCAGGGGTTGTGTATGTGGAGCAGTTTGTCAATTTTGTGGTTGAGCAGGCATTTAGTGGTTGGTTTGCGCAGGCAATGCGGTGGTGTGCGTGCGCGTTGATGGAGCCTGGATACTGTCTGCTGGTTCGTGCTAGGGTGTGTAGCGTTCAGCCTATATTGCCACACAGGACGTGCGCAAAAATGCAGGAGGAGGCGCAACGCCGGGTTGAGCACTGCATTGGATTTTGCAGCTGCAGGCATGTGCTTTGCGTAGGGGGTGGGGGGAAGGTAAATGGGGGTTATATAGTGTAGAGCGTGTGGAAGCAAGCGGCCGGTTTTTTAGTATGGGGTTTGTTTAGGGAGGGGCAGAAGTGGTATGTTGGGAGTTGGTGGAGAGGATTTGACTGTGGGATATTTGTTGGAGTGGATGGCTTTGCATAGGGCAAGAGGGGCAGCTAATGTTGGAGGAAGGTCAGGGGTTGTGTATGTGGAGCAGTGCGTCATTTTGCGGTTCAGCAGGTATTGAGTGGTGCGTTTGAAGAAGCGATGCGGTGGTGTGCGTGCGCGTTGATGGAGCCTGGGTACTGTTGGTTGGTTCATGTTAGGGTGTGTAGCGTTCAGCGTATATTGCCACACAGGAGGTGCGCATAAATGCAAAATGATGCTTAGCTGCGTTTTAAACACTGGATTGAATTTGGCAGCTGCAGGCATGTGCTTTGCGTGGGAGGGGGGGCAAGGTCAATGGGGGTAATATAGTGTAGAGCATGTGGAAGGAAGCGGCCGGTGTTTGAGTATGGGCTTTGTTTAGGAAGGGCTGAAGTGGTATGTTGGGAGATGGTTGGGAGGATTTGATTGGCGGATATTTGTTGGAGTGGATGGCTTTGCATAGGGCAAGAGGGGCGGCTAATGTTGGAGGAAGGTCAGGGGTTGTGTAGGTGGAGCAGTGCGTCATTTTGCGGTTGAGCAGGTATTGAGTGGTGCGTTTGAGCGAGCGATGCGGTGGTGTGCGTGCGCGTTGATGGAGCATGGGTACTGTTGGTTGGTTCATGTTAGGCTGTGTAGCGTTCAGCGTATATTGCCACGCAGCTCGTGCGCATAAATGCAAAATGATGGTTAGCTGCGTTTTAAACACTGGATTGAATTTGGCAGCTGCAGCGCTGTGCATTGCGTGGGAGGGGGGGCAAGGTAAATGGGGGTAATATAGTGTAGAGCATGTGGAAGGAAGCGGCCGGTGTTTGAGTATGGGCTTTGTTTAGGAAGGGCTGAAGTGGTATGTTGGGAGATGGTTAGGAGGATTTGATTGGCGGATATTTGTTGGAGTGGATGGCTTTGCATAGGGCAAGAGGGGCAGCTAATGCTTGAAGAAGGTCAGGGGTTGTGTAGGTGGAGCAGTTTGTCAATTTTGTGGTTGAGCAGGCATTTAGTGGTTGGTTTGCGCAGGCAATGCGGTGGTGTGCGTGCGCGTTGATGGAGCCTGGGTACTGTGTGCTGGTTCATGCTAGGGTGTGTAGCGTTCAGCCTATATTGCCACACAGGACGTGCGCAAAAATGCAAGATGAGACGCAACGGCGTGTTGTACACTGCATTGGATTTTGCAGCTGCAGCGC
>NW_013548183.1:0-2940 GCF_000499425.1 Eimeria acervulina
TGTGTGGCGCCTGGGCTACAGGCAGTATTTGGGGAATAGCTAGGGGGTCTGCATGGGTGAACATTGTGGGGTAATGCAGTTCGTGCGCGCGCGTCCTTGGGCGCGGTGTAGCGAAGTCTGTTGTGTCGTCGCATAAGCACGGTGTCTGGGCCAGAAAGTATGGAAATGATAAGGAGTAGAAGGTGCAGATATGGGAAACGTTCGCCAGCTAGAGCAGGTGTTGGCCAGTCTGGTTCACGCCAAGCGAGATAGTCTTTTGGGCACGCTTCTAGGTATTGGTACGATTGCAAGGTGTGTGATGGCGAGCTTGGATGTGCGTAGGATGTGTGCAGTGTTGTGAAGCTACAACGCACCACGATGTCCGAGTTCGGTTTGCAGTGACAGCGGGTGCCTGCGGTATCAGCGGGAGAGGGCTGGCTTGGGTTTGCAGTATTCACTTGCAAGGCAGAGCCTGACACTACAAAGAATCTCAGTGAACTGAGGCAGAATATGCGCGGGATGAGGTGAGTATGAAGTCAGCAAGGATTACTCGATTACGTGCAACGAACGGTTAGTAGTGTTGACTCGCAGTTCGGTTGTGTATGACCACACTGTGTGTTCTGCGGAGAACGGGGACCGCGGAGGGCGTGCCGCAGGCAACTATTCGGCCAAGTATAATTGTGTTGCGTATGGTGCTTGTACAGACAATTGGGGAACCGATGGTTCGTCATATAGCGGAGTCCGTTGTGCCGGCGGGTGTTTCTGGTTTGGAGAAATGGACTGAGCTGTGTTTTTCTGGGAGTAGGTGTTGTGCATGAATAGAAACGTCCATTTAGGCACGTATTTCACTGCCAACTGCTCACAGCATACCATGATGCCAGGCTGAGTTAAGCGGGGAGCATTGCCGGGTTCTGCAGGCAAGCGGTATTTTCCTTTTTACAGGGACACTTTGGGCCTATATTTGTTTTCCCAGCAAGAGAAGTTTCGACAAAAACACACCATGCAGCCAGTTGCATCGTCCTGCAGTTGGTATAAAGCATGCGCTTGAATCCCTTGCCCTCATTGAAAATGAAGGCAAGAGATCCCCCTGGCGTTAGGAGTATTCGCAGTATTTGGGGAAAAGCTAGGAAATCTGCATGGGTGAGCATCGCGGGGTTGTGCAGTTTGTCTGCGCGCGTCTGCGGGAGCGGTGTAGCGCAGCCTACTCTGTCGCTGCATAAGCACGGCGTCTGGGCCAGAAAGTATGGAAATGATAAGGAATAAGTTGCAGGCCGCCCGTGCAGCGGTAGAACGTTCTGGGCAGCTAGGGCGGTGTGTGACAAGTCTGGCTCATGCCAAGCAAACTCGTCTGCCGGGCGCGATTGTGGGTATTGGTACGATTGCCAGGTGTGCGGGTGGTGTTGGTTTGGAGACATAGGCTGTGCTGTGTTGTGCTGGGAGTAGGCGCAATACATGAATGTGCTCTTGCGCTCCATTCGTAGCTACATACATACTTCACTGCCAACTCTTCACAGCATCTCACGATACCAGGCAGAGTCGTGAGGGAAGCAGTCACCCGTTCGGCAGGCAAGCGTTACTTGATCTTCGTGGGGAGCACTTTCGCATTTCTTTGTTTTTCCATCAAGAGAAGGTTCGACAAAAACGCTCCACGCAGCCAGCTGCATCGTCCTGCAGTTGGTATAAAGCATGCGCGTGGATTCCTTGCCCGGATTGCAATAAGCTCTTCCTGGCGTTTTCCCTACACGACGCTCTTCCGATCTAGTTAGGGGACATGCATAGGCGAGCATCGTGGGGTAATGCAGTTTGTGCGCACCTTTTTGGGGGTGCGGTGTAGCGAAGTCTGCTCCGTCGTTGCATTAGCGCACTGTCTGGTCCAGAAAGTATGGAAATGATAAGGAGTCAAAGGTGCTGAGATGGAAAGCGCTCGGCAACCAGCGCAGTTTGTGGCCAATCTGGTTTACGCCAAGCAAGAGAGTCTGCTGGGCGCGGCTCTAGGAATTGCTACATCCGCAAAGTGTGCGCTGGCTGGCTTGGACGTGCGTAGAATGTGTGCAGTTTTGTGAAATTCCAACGCACTACGATGTGCCAGGGTGGTTTGCGGTGGCCACGGGTGTATGAGCTATGAGCTGGGGAAGGGTGGTTTTTCTTTGCACTACGCATTTGCAAGACAAAGCCGGGCAATATAAAAAGAATCTCAGTGAAATGTGAGGCAGAGTACGGGCGGAGTGAGGGGCGTATGGGGTGCGCAGCGATTACGAGGTTATTTATATCGAACGGTTAGTAGTGTTGACTCGCAGTTCGGTTTTGTATGTTAGTTCGTGTTCTGCGGAGAACGGGGACGGCTGCGGGCGTGCCGCGGGCGACTGCTGGGTCGAATGTACATGTGTGTTGTATGGCTCGTGCGCAAGCGACCGGAGAACCGATGGTTCTTTGTGCAGGCAAACCAACGCATAGCGGACTCCGTCGTGTCGGCGGGTGTTTTTGGATTGGAGAAACCGGCTGAGCTGTGTTTTGGTGGGTGTTGCTGCAATGCATGAATGCGCCGCTATCGTTCATTTTAGATACGTACATCACTGCCAAGCGTTCACAGATTTCCTCAATACGAGGCAGTGTTACGCGGAAAGCAGTCTCTCGTTTTCCATGGACGCGTTGGCTCCATTTTGGCCGGAGGACTTTCGCATATCTTTGGTTTTCCAGCAAAGGAAGGCTTGACAAAAACGCTCCATGCAGCCAGCTGCATCGTCCTGCAGTTGGTATAAAGCATGCGCTTGGATCCCCTTCCCGGGGCAAAATAAGCTCTGTGTGGCGCCTGGGCTACAGGCAGTATTTGGGGAATAGCTAGGGGGTCTGCATGGGTGAGCACTGCGGGATAATGCAGTTCGTGCGCGCGCGTCCTTGGGCGCGGTGCAGCGAAGTCTGTTGTGTCGTCGCATAAGCACGGTGTCTGGGCCAGAAAGTATG
>NW_013548182.1:0-3093 GCF_000499425.1 Eimeria acervulina
AACTCTCTATGCGTTTCTGCGTTGGCTGTTTTGAATGTTATTTGCATATTTATAAGAAGTATTATTTATAATGTGAATATCAGTTGAGGAGCGCTTGCCTTTGCAAGCGTTTCTCGACTGATATTCACATTATGTTTTCTTATGAAGTACTAGTTGATTGGCGCTTCAAGCATATGATTGATGGCATGCAAAAACTTTAATTTTTAAAAAAAGTATTGTTTGAAAGAACATCATTCAAGAAATTCTTTTTCATGAATGTTTTTGGATTATTTCAAATATTAGATTTTTAAGAAGTATTGCTCGATGGATGCGTGTACTTGTGTCAGGGCGGGGCGGAGTACGCCAGCGAGCTTGTGCTGGGATCGGATCCCATCTCTTGGGTTTCTGTATTTGGTTTGTCTCACCCCGTGCATTTATTCTTCCCTCCCTTTGCTGCTTTCTCGCGCCACAGTCTGCAGCTACTGCCGCTGCTGCGCAGACACTGCGCGGGCGCGACGGTGTTGTCAGTGAACGGATCCTCCAAGGGGATCGGGATCGGCTGCTGCAGCAGCAACAAGAGCAGGAGTGGCTTCAGCAGCTCCGCCGTCCAGCATGAGGGGCACTCAGGACAAAACGTGAAAAGCAAACTCGACAGAACACCAACACCTGTCTCTCCAGCTCAGCAAGAAGGTGCTTCGAGCCTTGTGCTGCTAAATACATCGCACACTGTGCATGCACTCGACGAACAGGCCGCAGCAGCAAACGAACTCTCCTCCGCGGTCTCCTGCATTCACACCGAAGACCTTTTGAAGGAGCTCACAAGCATGAAAGCATCTGCGCTCAGGTGGGCCTCACGTCTTCCTCTCTTCTGGCTTGAGAACAGCAGTATGCAGATATTAAAACCGTCAGCAGATTGCAAAGACTTACTAAAACTTACCAGCCCCCATGCTTACGGCTGCACGCACAGGCACCTAACAATAAAACAAAAATACTTCTTTTGACAGCAGAGGCGTGTGCGCGTCCCTTGGTTGCTGCTTGCACGCATGCACGAGTTGAAACAGCAGCCGCATGCACAGTGTGTGGATGCTTGCAGGTTCCGCGGGGTGTATATACACCTGAATCCCAACGTGCGCTTCTCTGCTGCGGAGAGAGGCGGGCAGTTTGGGCGTTGGTTTCGGCCGTCTTTGCGGGGTCTTGAGTCTCAGTGGAGTGCAGCAGCAGCACTTGTTGAGAAAGGGGGTTTATTAGCAACTTCGTTGCTGCTGCCTGTAGACCTGAGCTCTTGGGCGTTGCGCAGTCTATGTCGAGCTGCCGAGACAGCTGGGAAAAGGCCTTCTCTAATATTCACTAGTGCTGCTTCTCCGGACTCCAGGTGAGATATTGTGCAAGCAGCTTTCTTTTCAACCTATATAGGATATATATATATATACATATGTATATATATTTGCTACTGCTCTTCTCTTCTGTGTGTTGCTGCGGTGGACGTACACCTGAATTTGCAGGCTGATGACGGTGCAGACGGACTTATGGAAGGAGGCGGTATTCTGTGTGTTGCTGCGTTGAGGGTTTGTGTGCTTGTTTTGTTTTGTCTTTAAGCCAGTTGATTGCTGTGTTTTTTGTGTAGTTTTTTGTCTGTTTGGGTCCTTATCGTACGCAGATTTCCGTATTTATAACGAACACGCATGTATTTGTCTTTGTTTCCTCTGGCCTAGCGGTATTTCTGTTGGCTCTTTCTTCTATTTGTTTCATTTCTGCTCTTCTCGGCTGATAATTCAATGAAACAGACAACATTTCGTTTGAGCGGCGTCGGCCGACGCGCTGTGCGCCAGCAACAGCTCTAAAGGCTTCTCCAGAAAAAGGAAAAAGAGAAAAATAGGAGTAGACAGAAAGGAGTTGAGGACGAAGAGATGAAAGGGAAGCAAAAGGGAAGGAAACGCAAAGGAGACAGAACACAGAGAAAGGAGACAAAATACACAGGGAGTAAACAACATAGAGAAGGGAGGCGTACGATAAGTAGAGGAGACAGAACAAAGAGAGCGAGAGAGAGAGAGATAGAGATTGATAGATATGTAGATAGATAGATAGATGGAGAGAGAGAGAGAGAAAGAGAGAGAGAAACAGACAGACAGAACAAAAAGCGAGGACAGACAAACAGACAGACAACATAAAGAGAGGAGAAAGCCTAGAATGAAGGATGCGACATAGCAGAAAGAGAAAAGAGACAGAATTGGAAGAGACAGGGGCCAGTTAGGCCATTCGGAAGAGGAGACAGTTAGAAGATAGGTGAGGGAGGGAGAAGAGGAGGCAGCAGGGACGAGCCTAACTGCTGGATTGCTGTTTCTTTGAGTCCTTTATCATATCTCTTATTGCCGCCTGAGAGCGCACACCCTCGCTCGATTTAACCAGCAGCTACTGCTACTGGTTGCAATTAGGGTTGAGGAGGCGTAAGAATGAGGGTTTATGCCTGAGGGTTTACGGGTTCGGGTGTACAGACACCTGCATGAGAGGCGTTTCCAGAATCTCAGCGGCAGTTGCTCTTTGTTCGGGGCATCTGCGCAGCATGCTGGTGATGATGCGTCTGAGTTCAGCTGAATAGGTAGAAGGAATAGGCGGAAGCTGCAAATAAAAGGAAGGAAAGGAGGCTTTTTTGAGTGTATATACACAGCATAGAAATGTATGTCCGTACAAGACACAAGCAAAATGCAGCAAGAATGAGGTGTATGCACAACCAACCCCAGATGGGGTGTATGGGTATGCATGGCCGCGCATATACGCCCCAGAATATTATTACTTAAACAAAAATATAATGCTTCCAGAACGAACAGCTCTAGAGACACGAGGGAAACTCAATAGAATAACCGATACTGCTGAGACTTTGGCTAGTGAGACCTTCGTAACCGTCAAGCCTCATATGTTGTATCACACAACATAACCCATTTAACATATATATATATATATGTATATATATATATGCGAAATATCAGCGGGGTCAGCAGAGAGCAACGACAGGCCCCATGAGATGAATATTTTTGTATCTTCATTTATATATATATATTATATATGTAAAGAAGGAGACGGCAACAATAGTTATATACGCATATATATGCAAATATA
>NW_013548181.1:0-43042 GCF_000499425.1 Eimeria acervulina
TTATCTGCCTTATCCCTATTAGCATGTTGCTACTTCCCGGCTTTCCGAGAGAGGCATGCGAAGGAGTGTTCCCGTGTCTCTGAGTGACTTATATGCAAAATGAAACCCATATCTTCCATGCATTCCGCAACTTCCGATAATGCCATGCATGGGAGTGACGCTTTGTAGTGTAGAGACCTGGGGACAACTACACCGGGTCAAAAACCAAGACTATTTCTCATAGAAAACCGTAGATAAACTGAGCAGACAAAATGAGTGAGCTTCTTTAATAGGACAGGTTGATCGTTAGAAGCTCGAATCGTTTGTGCACTGACTTGAGCTCCCAGTGGGCCAAGAAACCCATATCCTCCATGCATTATGCAACTTCTGATAATGCCATGCATGGGAGTGACGCTTTGTAGTGTAGAGACCTGGGGACAACTACACCGGGTCAAAAACCAAGACTATTTCTCATAGAAAACCGTAGATAAACTGAGCAGACAAAATGAGTGAGCTTCTTTAATAGGATAGGTTGATCGTTAGAAGCTCGAATCGTTTGTGCACTGACTTGAGCTCCCAGTGGGCCAAGCCTTGGCTTATAGGGTATGGGTGGACAGATTGCAAGAGCTTCTATTACAAAAGCGCAATTCTAACGACGAAGAGTACTCATCCTACCGGCAGCAAGGAGCGTTCTCACGCTTTTCCACCTTAACAGGCAGGCGGGCTTTCGGCGCTTGGTTCGCCAAACAGATATGCAACTGACGTGTCTTTAAAACAATGGATTGTTTCCCAGATGACATTTATGCACGCCTGAATAGGCTGTGGGCAGGTTGTTACAAACTCTTTGAACAAAGGTACTGGCGGGTGCGCCAACTGGCTATCCAGTCCTCATGAATTTCTCTACTTATTAATGTTACTCCGAATAATTACCCTTGGCTGGGTTGTTCGGATGCTCGAACCTTATTTCTTTCTCGCGTAGGGCAAACAGCCTTGGTTACCTCACTCCATACCTATATCATGCCATATGTGTCGACCGCCAAAACGTTTAATGTCAACGGCATATTGTTTTGAGTCGGGGATGCACATGTCTCCGCAAAAAGTTTGTTACTAATGCACAAGCAAGTATAGAACGCAACCTCCTCTCCCTTCTGGTTTGTTTCGCAACAGCCTGGATGAAACACCCCTTGCGCACTAAACCTTCTTCTGCCGACTGTATCATGATTTCGCTTTAACATAGCAAAACAAACATCATTCTGAGGCATTCTGGGAAGGCAAATGACCTCCTCGAGGTGAATGGCGTAAATGGCGGGCAGCCACAACAAAAAGCACATTGTCACGCCTGTTTCGTCCAATTCTGGAGACTTCAGGTGGGCGCGAAGAGCGAATCACGGCATTTGCTCTCTTATTCTGCTTCATCTCGGGCGCATATCGACTCAAAATAAGACGTTGGTCACGACGATTATCTGGCAGGCTAGCTAGATAGTGGGAGCGATAATGCTTTTGGAGCTGCCTAGTGCGGCCTCGAGATCACCGTATGGCCTGCGCACCACGCCTATAGTCCCAAAGGTTCCAACTCATCATACAGCTTCAGGGATCTCCTTGTCCTGCGTTGGAGTCACCTATAACGATCCCAAATCATTCGGAACTGCCCAGGTAATACAAATTACTTGCGCATACGTTGCAACAGGGACGGCGGTTAATCTCGACGGTGTTCGGAAAAGCCTTCTTTCGGTCCCCATAGCACCTCACGGGTGGCCGTGAGATAGGCAGATGCACCGCAAGCTTCGGCATCCCGCCAGGAACAATTAACATTTCGTCATTCCGTCTCCTCGTCGCCTGCTCCCATACAGCACCCTATGCTAAAACGTGATAGCGCAGGCTTGCGGGAGCGTGCATCTGCTGACCTCCTTTTGTTGCGGGCTGCACTTTTTTACGAGATGTCCAATTGTAGCCTTCATATATGGGCAGGATTTGGAGTAAAGCTAGAAATAGGAGGGCAAGGCAGTTTCTGGACTACATAGGTCAAGGGCGGTAAAAAATTTCGCCTGACTGACCAATCAACGTATCAGAATTCCTGAGCTGGCACATTGGCAGATGTTGTTGGGTCAGTGTTGCAAAAGCAGGCAGCAAGCCATTTAATTAACAGCGACGGTAACCCTCAAACGGGCAAAAAACACTAGGATACCTCCACGACATCTTATCCTATTATCTAGAACGGAACGCGAATATTCGGGAAACTCTCAGCAGTGATCACCATGGTTAGAGAGATTCTGTGACTAACGCTGCACCTCAGCACTATAATTCGCTTTCGCCTTCGTCCCATCGTCTCGTTGTTTTGCCGAACGTACAGCTTCTTCTTGCCAACCTAACACCGCCAGGCAGTCTGCCGCTTGGCTGCGGTGAAATGGACGAAATCCTGAACGTAGGTGCTTCCTTTGGTCCTCGGCAGCTTTCTTCCGTGTTTCACCTACTGTGTGCTGTCCGAGCTACAACCGACTGCTTCCTCCACATCATCTAGATCCTGCCGCTAAGCTAAAGTGAATGTCACTACCAACAACAATCTACTCCTCTCCATTGCCACCAGGCAACCTGCCCAGAATAAAGTGTTATTCTGTCCGCTAAAGAGGCAAGATGCACTTCCAGCGAAAGTCTGGGGAAAAAGCAAATGAGGAGAAACATGAAGATGGAAGCAACTCCAAGATCCATTCCTTCGATGATTCGACGCGTGAGAAGTATCTGCGTTGCGAAAGGCGCTTCCCCTTGAAGCCGGTGACGCCGTTATCCCCACTCCAGGACTTCACCGTTACGGGCAACAAGCAAGAGAGGAGACAATTTCGCGTCCTCGCCTTTATGGCATTGAATATCACCGATGAGTCGAGGCGTCCTTGACTTCATCTAGACACAGGAGACAACCCCGCGCATCACCACAACACGAAGGGCTAGCACTGTTTTATACGATTTAGTCCAAGAAAACTAGAAAATAGCAAACCAGTATTATTCTACTTCCGAGCACTACAATCCAAATAAATGGCTACCCAGTTGGATGTCGAAGTCCTCCAGCACATATATGTCCAATGTTCTCGAAGACCTTAGGGAATGCGCCGCGGCAGTCTCGGGCGTCGGCGCAATTCACCGGAGAGCGAGGTCTTTTATTGCCCAGAGAGATGCAACTGGCGTAGTAGCTGCAGCCCTTCCCGTAGGTAGGTGGAGTAGCCTGGATGGCATGCGGGAACAGCTTCACTCGGACAAAACTTGCTAGGGAGTATACCCGTCCAAGGACGCCTGACGTTGGGGTGAACTGCCGTACGGATTGCTGCAGCGAGGCATTGCGTTTGCCATAGTGCAGAGCTACCACTGGAGCTCTTAATAGTTCGAATAGCTCCTGCATTCTCCACAGGAAGAACATGGTTCACATTTCAGGTCGGGAATTATCTGGAAAGATTGTCACCAACTGTGGCGAAGGTTAACCAGCATGCGCATTGCCTTCCTTCATCAGTTACTACTGGCTGAGGTGAAAGTTGGGCCCCTGCACCCTTTTCAACGCTTATAATATCTTAATGCAAAAGTGGCAGCCCCAATATCGTTTCGTGGTAAAAGGCACGTAGGCATGGTTGTGCACAACGCCCTTTGAAGGAGTTCTTGAAATATTTGATTGAACGGTGAAGCGAACCGCCGAAGCCAAACCGTTATCTGTGCGCAGAATGGATGGACAGCAGCTAGCCCCAAGGAGCGTCTGTGTGGATAAAGGGTCCTTCGGCTGTTCTGGCCGGCAGCCAATTCCTTTTTTGGCGCACACTGCATCACCCGCCCTGGAGGCTTTGCAGAATATTTATCTTCGCACAGTGCGAAACCTGGCATGCTGTTATCATCAATGCATGGTAGCTGCTTGCCACCCTCATCCTGCCTACCCACACCGCCTGAGGTTTTGCGAACCTCGACTGCCGGAGGAGCAAGACATTCTGTATATCCGCCATATTCTCCAGGGAAAAACCCTCCCTATTGCCTGTTGGAATTAAATGCAATACCGTCAATTGCATCGGCGTACACTAAGCTTGTGTCGTTAAGAATGGAAAGGCATTTGTCAACGAGAGTTCCCTCCCTGTTCTCTGCATATACGAGCATATCAATGGGGAAGAATGCAAAGCAGCACACTGGTCCTCCGGAACGATGTTTGGCGTCCACATATTACTAGGAGCCGCACTGCGTGGAGCTGTTTGCTTTAATTACGCAGATTAACCACGGGGGAGCAAAGTTACGCTCGCGCGAACTCTTAATAGCCTCCAAAGGATTTGTCAGGCTTCGGCCACCATCGTATACCCCTCCATGCCGATATCACCACAATACAGACTCGCATGCTCTAGGGCATCCCAGTTACAGGAGTCTGGCCAACCTGCGATTTTTCCGAACGCCAGAACAGTCCCGTTGAATGCACTTGTTGCCAACTGAGTAGTCTCCAGCTGTGGCCACAATGCTCACATTTCATCTCCTGGCAGAGAGCCGTTGCTGCTGGATATTCGAAGAACAGCTTTCCACTACCTTTCAAAAGTCGCTCGTCAGAAACCAGTTTAGCACATGAATTGGTGAATAATTGCGTGGTAGCGTGATTGTGCTCTGGCTTCGGTGACATCCTTGGTCGCCACTTAACACTGTTCTAGCATGTGTTAGCCCCCTAGCCTACCGGTAGACCTGTGGCTCTTGGAAGGAGTATCATGGTTCCAGAAGCGACAGTGGTTTCATGGGTGAGGCTGATGCTCGCGCATACCTAGTGACATGCGGCGGCTGGTCAGTGTCCTTACTGTTAAGTAGAAAGTGGCAAGGAGAAAGGCTTCCGAGCAGTCCCAAAAAAGAAGGCGGCCTTCCAAAAGAGCGTTGATGCTGATCAAAAGAGGAAAGTAGATACAATGCTGCCCACGTTCTGTTGTAGCAAGCACAGACAAAATCTTTTTAGATGTGCGCCATGGCCAGGCTGGAAGCCTAGGGATACTGAGAGCAATCAGATCGGTTTAAAGGTATGCAATAAGGCGTGTAGAGAAAAACTGGAGAGTCTAGATTACGTTTCAGCGCAATGCATCCAAACTGCAGGAAAAACGCTGGGTTTGCTGTGTGCATGCTCAGGCAGGGATACGTGGACCACGATACACTTGTTCAGATTGCCTTAGATTCCGTCCATCCAAAACCTCTTATTAAAGAAGAGGATAATTCGCTTCTTGTTTTGCGGATTGAATTATGGCCAACATTCCCCAAGGCGTCGAAATGCTCGTCCTGCAAAAGCTTGTCGAGAATATAAAACGCCTTGAGACGTCCAGTTCTACTGACAGGGAGGATCAACGAATTGTGGGTGCTTTGATAAGACAAAAATGGATGCAGCAGGCATCGGGAAATTCACAATGTGGATATGGATTGGGCTAGACAAATACAGAGAAGGAAGCGGGTTTCTCTATCACTCACGCACAGCAGCAAACTAAACAGTATTAAGAGCTACTTTGAATGCAGTTTCACGTGGCGCTGAGGATGAAGAGACGCAAGAAAACGCAGGTGTCATACAGGTCTTATTTACCTTCTGAAAGCAAATACCACATCGTCCTTTGACCAGCCTACAAGGCGTTGTACTTGGACAAGGCCAGTTGCTAGGCTGGCAGTACGTTGCACCCTCACGGCGTTAGTGCCTAGTAAGTACACTTAGAGGGAGGTCATGCGATGCGCCTCCTCCCATCCCACTCATTCCATCTCCTGATCTGGAACTCGAATTTAAGCGTAGTCGCCCGGATGCTGTGCAGCAGGTACAGACACTGCTCCAGAAAGTACTGCTGAAAGCTTCTCGTGGATGCCATTTCTTTCCCTCACGAAAGACTTACCAGTTTGAATTCACCCCATTGGCGTCCACCATAAGTGTGTTCATAGCTTTCTCTTTCCGAAGGACTATTGACGCTTTGATCTCTGGACAATCTCTTTCCATTATGGGGCAAGCGCGCGTCGAACTAGACGACCACTCCTGTCGCCACATTAATGAATGCACTGCTTGCCTTGCCGGCTTGTTAGCGGCAAGCAAAGCTGGTGGTGTCTCTCGAACTGGATACACACAGTCTTCGAGGTGCATTTTCAGAATTGGAAAAGCATACCAACCGAGTTTGTAGTGGGATGGCTCGACGCTTACCACAAGGCCCCAGCGGGGTGCCAGAATATGCTGGTTAACGCAGTGTAACACCACTGACACTTGAAGAGTGGAGTTTTCTGTAGGTAAAACTCGGGTACATTAGACTGCTGGTAAGCTGACAATCCGACCAAACAACAGGCTAATCCACGACAATAGCATATTGACGACAAAGTAATATCTAGGCGTATTCAGCTTTCTGATGGCAGGATCATAGGTTTAAGGCTTGAGGAAGGCTCAACAAATGACTTTTTCGGTTACACACTATGGACAGAAAGCCGAAGCATACATAGTTGTGTTCAGGCAGGAGCTAGCAGTTGAAAAGGCAAGGCTGCTCCGGCTGAAGATGAAGAGTAAATGCGTGGATGAGCAGCGCCTGTCGGTGGAGGCATGAGGTGCGGGAACCGCTTAATTCTCCAGGCAGTTTCACAACCCGCCAAGCCATGGCTTCTCGGTTGAACTGCTCTTCAGCTAGTCGTTTTGAAAGCTGGAGTTCTATCGCCGTGCCACTTTCACCTAAAATACGAGCCTGTTTTATCCAGCCATCCCCCCGAATGGGACCAGGTTCTGAGTGGCTAGCACACGACATAACTTGAGCTAGCGAACACCCCAAGCACGGAACCTTAGTGAATCCCAGGGCCAACAACTGCTTATCGCCCATTCGCAAATGAAATTGATGTACACAATAAAGGACCCGAGAGAGGACCATTCTTCTGGCGAACTACTGCTTGGGCTTGGGGACCTTATTTCATTTCCAGATTCTGTAGTCTACAATTGAAGGGACTAGTCGGCATTACAATTCCAATGATCGTAGAGTGAAATTGACATATGCCCCAAAGACGCCACTGACCAGCGGGTCTGACGTGTGTTATGGGTTGCCTTCGGCCTGTATACTGACGCAGTGACGAAGACTGGTCAAAGGCCTCATTGGCATAAAGCAATGAACTAGCAGATTGTGTCGGATAGTTCTGATACGCATATAGCTAAGAGGGGGTTTGGCACCACAGCAAGGCCCTTCTTCCGCCGCTGCCTGCGACGTCGTGCACTAGAGATGTCACCCCGTTCGTGAAAACGTTAGTGAAACGACGATCCCATACTGAGCCGCCAGAAGAAGGCAATAGAGAGCAAGTACACTAGTGGAGCGTGCACAAGCATGCGTAGCACCAGCAATGGAAAGGCTAGAGAGTGTCCATACCGTGTCGTAGAGGACAATTTGTTGGTCTTGCGCGCCAGCTCGCCCTACGTTGGTGTTTCTATCTTGAGCCTCGCTACATTTTACTGCACCTTCAGGCCTCTCTAGATCCTGGCTGTTCCCAAAGACGATGGAACGCCCTTCAATATGAGCTTCCGCTGTGAGATTAGAGAGAAATAGAATTTGCTGTAGCCCCGATCTCTAGCCCACGTAACCGCTGAATGGAACAAGAGAGTTGATGATAATGAGAACACTTCTTTCCGTTTTCCATGCGGTGCGCATGTCACCCGGGGGAGCTGGTGTGACAAGCAGGGACGGCTGGAATAGGTGGAGACGTTTTCGAAAGGAAACCTTAATAGCTTCGCTCTTTCTTGCCTTCACCTTTTAGGAGATGCGCTGCTTCGCACCGCCATGAATAGTGTTATTCTTGGGATTCTGGAAAATCTGCGCTGCGTGAGGGCGTTTCGGGCAGCAGCGGCAGTTGAGCACCACAGTGCAGCTGTCTTCTCTCGGGCACAAAAATCGATCTTTTTTATTTTTACAACGTGAATTTCACTGCTTCAAGCCTCACAGAGGCGGCTTCAGCCGAAGGGGTTAGGTCCGCTTGCCAGACTCTCCTTGGAATCAACATTTGTGTTCTCGAAGGCCTTAGCCCATACTGGCTTCGCACCCGAGGTTCCATTCACATCCCCTAACGTAGCGTGGTCTGTCAGGCTGCTGCATCTGTTTGTAGACTCGCCAAGGGTAGTTCCCCCTCGCGACGCCCTTGTTTGACAAATTTATACTGTTGTGGCATGCGTCGAAACAAGGCCGTGCATTACCTTGCTTGTGCAAATGGCGTGCCGCAGGGGTTTCAGCATAGTGTACTTCAATTGGGGGCGCTGCGTGCCCGCAGGAGCAATCCCGCGAACTTCTTGGGGGATGCCTACCCTGGGCTGCCTGGGGGAGGGAGTTTGGATATAGAGGTTTTCGGTAGTTCTATGTTTAGAGTTTTGCTGTATTGCATGTCACAGTGATTCTGGGCTAAGCTTGAGAATCTTGTTGGACGGGTTACCAGTGCATGGCAAGAAGAATAGTCCGAGCGGCAAAACTTGCTTAGTGAACAGCGTTCACCCGCGGCCGTTACTCCATGTTACCCTAGACTGCACTACAGAGGTGCATAGTGAATATCTAACGCCAAACACGGCAAAACCTTAAAGGCCCCTAAAGCACTTAATCACGAATTTTACAACAAAAACCGCTTGCCGCTCAACGATTAGACGTGCCCCCTCTGCCTCCTCGGCTTCACGTGAAGCCAGTATGCGGTGCACTCCCTGCACATTTGGCCTGGCCTCCTGAGCTATATTCCCTTGGTGCCTTCGCGCCTGTTCTCGCGTTGGCCTTGTACCTCTTAGGCGACGGCCGTAGGGTGGCTGCACCCTCCTCCGGCGACATGCCCGCCACCCGCCTGGCGACAATGTCGTATATCTTCTTTGCATGGGTCCTCTGGCGCATTCCTTTAGCGCGGCCCCCTCTGCCTTTCTCCACTTCACCGAGCTTCCCGTTGCTCGCATTACTTCCCATTCAGGTAGGTACGCCACTTATCCAACTGAAAATACCACGCCACCCGAAGCACGGTCGACCAATCAAGCCCCGACTCTACATGATAGGATACAGGCCCAATCTACAAATCTCCTGTGGAACACTCCCGTTCGCACACCGTCTTCGATAGCATGAAAGCATGATCAATCCGCATCTGTTCGCAATTGCCCACCGTTAACATGCCCTCTTCTGAAGGACGGCGCGTCTTCAGCTGTAAAAGTTCAACTGTTTGCGGATTAATGAAACTCCGAGACGCCCTCGTGTCCAAGAGCAGCTCGGCTTGGCTCCCGGCCTCGTCCACTCTTAGATCAGCAGTTGTGCCCACTCTACACAATATAGCGTCTTTGTTAAGGTCCGCCTGCCTCCGGGCTTCTCGCCACCATGGCGCCACAGCAGCCTCGTCACCAGGGTTGTTGGACTTGTCCGCTCCTCCTGCTCCCCATTCGCAGAGGTTGCCTGGCTGACGCCTCGCCTCATCCACTTCTCCCCTAGTTTCCTCAACCTGTAGCTGAGCCCCCAATGTCTGCGGGTCCCCTGTGGTTTTGGCAGCCTCTGTTGTGACGGTTCTGCCCCCACATATCACCATCCCCCACACGAGGGATGCTGGGATGGCATTAGGCCCTGTCAGTACTGGGCGCAAAGCCCCTGTGCCTTTCCTTTCACAATATACGTTGGTTTTTCAAACCCTCGTTCTCTCTGCTAGCGAAGGACCCTGCACTGCCCTCTTTTTTCTCCGTCTCGCCTGCATTAACTAATGCCGCATCAGTCGGTGCTTGGCCAAACTGTCGTTTCTCGTTGCCGCCAAGCGTTTTAACTGAGCTGATGCCTTTTGGCAGGTACCGCAGCGCCTTTGACCGTTGCCACGGAGCGCAAGGACCACATCCTCGGGTATGAGGGCTTCGAAAAGGTGTTCTAGTTCTTCCGGTGTCAACTCACCCCGTAGGCTCCCAACCGTAGAAAAGTCACCCAAGAAATGCACTGGATTGCCACTCCAGTTGATGTCAGCGACGCGCCCCATCTGCGCATGATTCGACAACCCACAGAATCTAGTGAATGAGTCCCTCTTGTTGACCGCACTCCATTCCTACAAGTCTATATTTATCTCGAAGAGACACAAGCAGATGTCTAGCAGTGGGCCAAATAGGTTTTGGCGAGTTTTTTTTCCCACTCTTTGTGGAGTATTCGCTTAGCCTCAAACTCCATCTGTAGTAGACATAGACCTGTCTGACTCCCCTCGCAGAGGGTTGGAGCCAGAAACGCTGCATCAGGCACACGGTCAGCCCTGCGCCTCATATAGGCGGACGAGCACTCTTGACTTATTTGGCCGCTTTTCTTTCTAAATTGTTCCGATGTTAGTATATTTATGTTCTAATTGTTCCCTTTAGTAAAACTACTCATAAGGTTAGCACATGAGCTCCATTGTAGTGCGCGTGCATTAGAACTTACCACCAGAGCTAGGCTCGCTGCAGTGTAGCAATGCTCACTTCGGGAGGCTTTAGCCGAGCAAAGATCAAACAAATTTAGGGGCCTTCTCTTGAGGGTCCGTGAGAAATGCTGCTTTAGTAGGCTTGAGGAATGTGCGTTAATCAGTATCCTTCCCCGGGCGAGGGGTGCAAGCAATGACTCAGCGTCCCATTGCATTGAAGCGAGAGCTGCAACCGCAGCCCATTCTACCAAACATATTTGTACCGGGAAACCAACTTTAGAAGAATGTTTTCGCACCAGTGAATGACCCAAAACTACCGGCACCACGGTGAGGGGACACTGGAGGGATCCCTTCCCGCTGTGGAGATGCCTTTGGGTTTAAAAATGCATCCCCAGCCTTACTTTTGATAGTCGAGGGTTCGCATGCTTTTGGGCACCTCGGCAGCGTATCCATTGGAAGGTTTGCAGCCGGCGCCACAACTTTGGTTTATGCTATACTTTACTGCGGTCCAGTTAGTGGGAGAATGGGATTATTAGCAACGGCATGACGATGCAAAGCGGTATGAGAGTGCGACAATAATGCATTCAGGGGGTAGGAGGCTGCAACCCAGTGGGTTTCCCAAGAGCGAGTGAGCGAAGCGACTCTTCAGGACCATCTGTGAACTTTGTGTTTGGTGCACATGATGTGACTACAAGCGTTGGGGAGCCCGGCGCAGCGTAGAGTTGGCCGCGTATGACCTTTTGCTGAAGTGCAAACTAGGATATACTCTTCACGGCCCATGGCCTTGCATCTATGAGCCCACTGGCGGTAGTTAATTTCCCGCTGTCGCCTATACCAGTTGCTCTACCTAGGGGAGGCTGGGTGCCGCTAAACCAGACCACCTTCATTTTGCATATTTCAAAGGCTTTCCCCCGTGTCGTACGCGCATGAATGTTGGGCGAGCGCCACGCGTCACAGCACCTTTTGCATTTGTTGCGATGCCGACATTAGGAAGTCGCTATCAACCCAGGTGCCACCCCCAGACCGGTTTACATGACCAGTGGTCACGCCAGCTAAGTTTGTACATGGCTTTCTACTTCAGCGCAGACTCCTTGTCGAGCGGCAAGCGAGTAGCTAAGCATTTCTCGGTGTTTGTGAGTGCACCGAAAGGAGACTGCGTAAGCATGCTTGAAGCTGAAGCTGCCGCTACGACGGGTGCAACTCGCCACTTGCCGTCCCTACTCCGCAACAGCCCCACCTGATTCTGCGCCTACGTCTAGGATACTTGGAGGCTGGACCTTAGCAGCCTCGGCGAAACTCTCATCTTTAGTATTTCTACTCCATCGCAGCTCTCTAATGTCTTCGGAAAAGGTCCGGAACTGGCCACGCTACTCCAGAAATGTCTTTCAAAACTAGCTGTCTCAAGCATATTCTAGTGCAAACTTTGCAGGAATAAACACATACACAATCAATGAAGCAGCTGCCAAGCCCTAGTATCAATACCAATACATTCGGGACTATGTATCGATCCTAGAAATGCTCATTATTCTTCATCTCGACATCTCGCCCCTAAACTGCAGGTGGAGCTGCGGCAGTGTTTGGAAAATGTCCGCTATGTTCCATGTCTAGTGAGTCAGTTAGTCATTTTAAAACTGTTTCAGAGTAAAGCGTTGCCGAGGGTGCTAGGTTCAGGGAGCAGGTTGCATATTTACATTTCGTGGGCAATGTAGTTGGAGCTGACTCTCCTTTGTGCAAGTGTAGATTTTACTTACAGTGACGTTAGCTGCACGATAGAGTAAGTTACTAGTGTTGCAGTGGGTTCTCCGACAGGAGAAACGGAGACCAGCCTTGCTTGTGAAATTTGAAGCTAACAAGTCGGAGCGCCTTCCAACTGCCTAGTCTGGAGGATTTTCACTGTTGGTTATGAAGACTTGCTATTTGTGGGCTTCGCACTGCAAATCCACGAGAGCTTGAAGAGAATCCCGAGTTATTGAAGAGTGATTCGTTCGAGCCAAAGCAAATGCGGGCAAGGAATTAGCATCCCACGTTTTTGTATAGCACCGACTGTGTCGAGATTCGTGGACGATGGAGGCGTTTTCGAGCTTTAAATAGCTGCCAGAAGCAACGCATAATGATATGAGAGTACCTTTGGTTCGTTTGTCATCGCTTGAATATGCAATCAGGGTAGCAAGGCCTCTCCAGGTTCGCAGCCGGGGAGCTGTCCGATCGCATCACATATACCAGGTGATCGCGGGCGCCTCTTTACATTTGAGAAAATATCGCTGCCCAAATCCAGTAGAACTGCTGTACTTGAATGGCGTGAAAGTGGGGTAGGAGCGAAAAACCGAATTCCGGAACCTGTGGTTTTTTGTGCTGTCTTCGAAACCGGTAGCCCATGCTGATAGTTAGTGCCTTACTGCTGCCAGTGATTAGAAGAGGCGCAAATGTATGAATGATATAAATCCGTTCCAACGCTTGTTCGCCTCTGCACCTAGTAAAGGGTCCTTTATTCGAGGACCTTAGAAACTTCCTTCACGAAAAAGCCGTACACGGACCATGTACGTAAGTATGAGCTAAGCGACTAGACCCTTCCGAGTACCTACAAAACCAAAGGCTGGTCTCAACCACTACAGGCGACGATGCACCAACATCCGTTGCGACTGGTGGTGATTCTGAGTTCAATTGCTTGTAAGCCATCACCATGATTAGCATTCCAATGGCAGATAAGGGGCTAGCAAAAATGCTGTGATCAAGGATGCAAAAATGCTGTGATCAAGGGTATAGAGCCTCTGCTCCCCCGCCGCGAACTCTAGCTAACAGTATTGACAAAAAAAGGCCGGAAAGAACAGTGAAGGCATTCAGAGACGTGCATTCGCACGTACTTTAGCCGTATCACTGGAACGCTTTTGTCCGTTGTAAATGGAAAGCAAGTCTGAGTGTGTGTAGCATCTAACAAACGAAAAGATCGTGCGCCGCATTATTGTTTCTTTGACGCGCATGCTCAAATAGATTTGCATTACGAAGCAGCCTTCCATTGGGTCTTCAGGAAAAACTAGGTGGGCTGTACGTAATTCACAGTGTACGCCCTGGGACGACGCTATCGAATGCCGGAGGAACACGTGAGGGCTGGCACGATCTCTAGTGATATTGGCGAGTAGGACGTAGAAACTAGCAATATGAATAAAATGGGGCTCAGGTGAGGTGTTGAAGGCAGTAGGTAATGCTGCGTCCCTGGACACGAAGCAATTTCAGTGTCCGAGGCTGAATAATCTTCACACCATTGTATCCCAACAGTTCGTTGCGTTTATTCAGTAGAACATAGCAGCGCTGTTCCTCGCAGCTTCCAGTGAGAAGGGTGCAGGTCCGAGCGCAACTGTACTCGGAATACCAAGTATTTATCTGTCCTGTTTGGATACCTGTACACGGGACAGTCGTATGGCTCAAACTGCCCGTAATCTAAGGATTTATTGCGTTTATCCTTAGACGTTAATGCGGTAGCGTGCACTACTGGCATTCTATCAACCATGACTTTCGGTAAGGATTCTTCCAGCCTGGATTCGTGCCAGTTCCACCTGCGACAGCGTGAAGGAAGTGCAAGTAAACCGGGTTTCCTTAGGCTCTAGTTGGAGTGGAACGGGGGAAGCCTTCTCAGCAAAAAGCTATTCAGATACTGATCTGCTCCAGAAGAAAAAATTGAGAGACCTAGCACCAATCGGGATACAGTAGGCTAAAGAACAGGGCTCATACTTAGCTACTTACCGGGATCCCTCTATATATAGACCATGAATGTTTACCCCTTCCTCTGGAATGTCTTTGATCTTCTCTACATCTACGGTGCGCATTTCTGAGTGCAGAACCACGTCATCAAGCCCCCACTGGTCTCGCTTGTGCTGCCGTGTGACCTGCGAGTCATTACAAGCAAGGAGCAAGCGCTACATATTATTCTAAAACCACCGACGGTGCTGGTCCCTAAGCAACGAGTGCATTGGATCTAGGCGGCAGCATACCTCCTGCATCATCCCAGTAAGGAATCCTGTGGGATTAAAGAAGCCAGCGAGCCAAAATGATTTTGGCCTTCCCTTTTCTAGCCATGCACAAAGCTGCTCAGCCCTAAGTCTCATGCCGGAAAACCATTTTCCAAGAGTTGGTGAAAGCCAAGAAATCTCGGCGCCGCTTGGATCCTTAATCCAACGCCGTGGCACCCTCAAGTCAGATATTGCCGTCACGTCATCCTGCGGGACCGCCGAAAGTGGTTCACAAGGGTGCTGGACGCCCTGGATTGCTAAGTTGTCAACAATCCAGAAGAACAGCAGGGGATAAAACCCCGCCGGTTTACACATATAGCGGAGTAGCACCAGTGATTCTCTTTTTCCTGGTTATGGTGCTTCCCCACCTGCAAGTCTGGTGTCATGATGACGGTACCATCGATTGCACTAATGATGGATGATAAATTGGTGCGAACGATGGTCAAGATCCGCTGCATACGCTGCACTTCCTGGAAGCAAAGCGAAAGAAAATAAACAGTTTGAAAGCGTTAGGTTGTAAAGTTCCGGGGTCGTATGTTCTCGGCAGCATTCGTTGCTAATGAATATCGCTATTTCGCCAATACCAGTCCTCCAGCTCATGCTGGTAATTCCTGACCTGGTAGAGGAATATATTTAGCGGAGCGGCAAATCCTTTGGCATTCAACGCCGGCGGTCCGGAAAGCTTGGACACCTGTTCCCTGTATACTCTTTCTTGGAAGTCATCCGGCATTTTGGTTAACATTTCCACGCATTTTTCGCGCACTGTTTCTTCCTGTGACTTTCCTTTGCCCCCTGAAGAAGCTTTTGGTAAAGTATCCTGGGAAGTTAAGTGCACAGTTTCTACTTTCAAGTAAGGCAAATGCTGGTTGAAGCACTGATATTGCATCCGCGCAGAAACAACAAAGAAGAAAATGAAGAAAAGGCATTGCATATAATGTACTGCATCTGATGTACCTGTATAGTTTCGAGCATGGATGAAGACTCCTGTAGCCGAAATGTAAGATCGGCATTTACGTGGAGGCCAAAAACTCCTGGTTGATCGACATACGGAAGCGAGTTGATGTAATCGCGGTAGACGGAGATGTCAGTTGCTTGTGGGACTCTGTACATGAATTCGTGAGCGTTTGTTGTAGAGCTGTTAAAGCAAAATCCCGACCTGAATAGGTCGTCAGTCAGCCATTTTCCGGTGTAAGTGTTGAACATCTGATGTAAAGACAAACGCGCACACGACAGATACCCAGATATGCAAACCCAGCCACCCACACCCACACCCACAACCACATACACCCACCCACCCACACACACACACCCACCCACCCACACACACACACATACATACACACATCACATCACACTACAGCTGTTGAGGTTGCAAGCGCGGTCGCTGTTCAGGGTCCTACCTCCCTGTCCAGGTCGTCTGTAATGCGCCCTCCGTACTGCACCTCGCCAACCATGTATCCAATGGTGGACCATGATAACGGTTGCCCTACTAATATTGTTGCTGCCAGGTGTTTTTCTACAACGAAAAGCGATGCCTCCAAATCCGAATAATTAAATTCATACGGAATGCACCAGCCCAAGGGGCCAAACTTTCGCCGCTCTTGAACGACGCTATGGAGCATGGCAAGTGCAAATACGATGGTGCGCCACTTTTCGTTGTTCACTTTGTCCAATGTTTCCTGGGTTATCATCGTTGTAAAGCTCCTTGAAAGCCCGGCCTTGAGTCCAATGGGTGACTCATTCGTGACTTTGATGGCCATTTGCAGAAGCCCAATGGGGAACTTATTGTGGGGCTCGCACGTAATCCACAAACGGAAATCCTGCGAGAGCAACTACGAGAAGAAGTCCCTCATTAGGCTTTAGAGGGAGTTCAAATTCGCTCACCGCTTTTTCTAACCTCAGCGCTTAAGTAGTTGCGGCAGGCTTGGATTGTAGCTAGCTCTGGTCGTGTCCTGCTGTGAATCAATTTGCATGTGTCCGTGCTCTTGCCTTGTTAATTTCCGTGACCCGAAGAAGGAGTTCTTCGATTTCACTCATGAAGTTTAGTCCAAGGTGACAGTTCTGCAACACTACCCAGCTGCCCGATAGAAAGCCAGATTTAATTTTTTCCCTTGCCACCACTTCCTGCCCTTCGCCCATTGATACTTTGTCAGTCGGGAACTTTCGTTTCTTCTTTGCCAGCTCATCAATACTCGACGTCGGGTCGGCGCCGGGAGAAAGCAAGAAAATCACTGGAACGCGGCAGGATGATTCCTGCCATATTGACTCGACAGAGTCAGTAACCGGTTCTGTATATTTTGGCTCCAAGACCTGGTCAATAGCACGTGCCGACGCCACTACTGTTCGATCAGGCCTCATAGAGCGGATCTGTAAACATACGTTGGAAAAGGAAGTGCGTCTAGTAACTTCACGGGCAGCGGCACTCTTGTCATATAATACCATTTGCAGCTGTAGCATTTCCTGGTGCTAGCTCACGAGACACAGCCTTAGTATGTGCCCGAGATTTTTCAGACATTTAAGTCTGTCTTCGTAGTCCGGGACTGGTAGAGTTTCTGGTTCGTTGTCTTCCATCCACTTCCTCCACGCAGCTTCGTTTTTGCTAAGTGATTCGGGCAGTTCGCAAAAGAGTTGTATTTGGTCTCTGCCGAAGCTGGTCCTTGAAAGCTGCAAGACGTTTAGCCACACTTTTGAATCCTGCCCTAACCATTTGAAGGGACAGGGAGCTTCTCCCTTCTCGTCAAGACCTGCACAACAAGCATCCGCATATTGCATTAATAGTGCTGCCAAGCCTCTTTCTATTGTGAATAGGTTGGAGAAGGTAGAAGGCAACTGCAGATGCAATGCCTCAGCGACGCTGATGGCTTGAGAGCATTAGAGATGCTATCACCACTGCATTTCAATAGCACATTGTGAGCAGCCCCTCACCTGCGCCACCGTTGAGAAGTAAAGAAATATCGGACGATTGGATCACACCGTCGATTTGCAGCATTTTAAGTATTAGCATCATCACGAAGCTTTGTTTGTGCCGCTCGAATAGACCCCGACAGACGTATCTATAAACCTGTATTCATAGAGTTGCTTTGTAAACGACCAAGGTATCACTTCGACTGCGGCAAGGTGAGCTATTCGAGTCCTCACTTAAATTTTGATTATTGGCATGGAAATAGGGTGCAGTGATGGACTCTTCATGCAAAAGGTCAACTACACATGGACGCATTTTTTCCACATGACGAGCTCACTTGGTAAGTCAAATATTCTACAATCTTCTCCACACGTTTGTGAGTTGGTTGTGCCTTTTCCGATCTATAAACTGATATATCAAATTGTTCTAAGAATTGCGCGAGGGAACTGTTGTACATCCAGCATATCAAAGATGCCTCAACCATGCAAAAATATAGGACGGATCCCCTCGTTGCTACCGGGCGATACTGCTCTCTCTTCTCATTAATCTGCATGGACACACATATTAATTCAAATTAGCTTGCGCTGCATATCAGCATCCACAGCCTGTTTAATACAGGCTATTGGTTCTAGCGGCACAGCATACAGCAATTCACTGCATCTTCAGGGAGCGGTATGCAAACGGCCTCGTTGGGTTTTCATCGAAGGCTTGCTAAACCATTGGGCTGGACAGCTAGTATTACCTCCGCCTTCTTTTCTTGTGCATCTTTAAGTTTTTTCTCCACTTCCTTTGCCTTTGCCTTGGTATTGGCAAGCACCTCAATAAGCTCCAGATCATCCAAAAGATTTCCAGAGGAATGAGACAAACGATCCAGCAGCTGACTGTCCAGCTCCTTCAATGCTTTAGTATTTGCCGTCAGGGATTCTACGAGCTGATTGAGGGACTCCTCGAGAGCTCTTTGCTCCATAGAGAGAACTCTACCAAGCAACTGTTGCTCAAGGCCTGGATAGAAGAAGCACAGCTGCCCCAGAGACGCACCAGTGACAGGCGCTCAGTGGACCAAAACAGCAGTGGCCTTCATGGATGGCACTCTCACGACCGCTGTGTTCTTACCTTCGTGCATGACTGTAAAGTCTATCATGGTGCACTTCGCATTGATCTCTGGCGAGAAGTGGGGATTGGCCAGCTTCGTTGTCATGTAAAGGGCAAATGCTGGATTGTATTCCACTTGTTGGTCCATAAAAGTAACATAAAGCCTCTTTCCTTTCTTAAGGAACTGTTTTTCAAGAATTGGATCTAGGACTTCTGGCACATTATCACCAAGATTTTCAATCAGTATTGGCAGCCCCTCAGAAAGGCAAAACTCCACCTTATCCTTAAACCTGGTTGGAACAATAAAACCGTAGCTGGGCTAGTACCGTTCTCAATAGGCCAATTCACTTCAAATAATTTCCAACCACGGGGCATGCAAAGAGTACAGACTATTGCGGATAGAGGCTCTAATATGCTTCGCAGATTTGGAAAAATGGTGGGTAGGGCTTAACACTGCTGCGACGCCAGTAGTTCAGCAGGCCAGGGATGCAGTGCAGCATGCGGGGATTACCTTGGATCAGTTGCTGTCGTTATACACTGTCGAGAACCCTTCATGCTTTTCTCTTCTTTTTTCTTGATCCAATTATGTGCTTGTCCCTGGGGGTCTACGAGCAGGGGATACCTGTCCGATCGCGTCACAATGATAGCATTTTCCACAGACAACTCGTCTGCGGGGAGGCCTTGTAGGTTCCACTCGCCGCGCGTTCCCTCATCGACGAGGAGGTCGACGATGTTAAGGGATTCAGAGCAAGGGATGCCATTATTCTTCGCATCCTTCAGCATAACCCTGATTGCGTAGGACAGCACCTGATAAGGAATGCACTCATTAGCGTTCCTCATCCGTATAGTGGCGTTAGCAAATACAAGGCAGTTTATGTTTTTGGGCCGGCAATCTCTGCCAGGTGGTCTCAATAATTTTTTATTGTGGACTAACTCTTTCCTTAGCAACTCCCTGTACTCGGCGTTGAATGGGCCGCAATAGGACACGAATCCTGCCGCGACTAGGATGTCACCAACCAGCCGTTTTCTCCTCTCAGCGAAAGTGTTCGAATCCTCTGTCCTGCAAAAAAAAGTCCACCTAACCGCTTACGAATAATAATCTGGGGCAGCGACAGACACCGGTCGAGCAGACGCGAACACCAGGGAGTACCAACCATCGAGCCTTTTCCCCTGCGAGTCCGTTGATCAGCCGGTTAGCCTGTTCCATCCGACGCTTCGTTGCTTGCGCCCTTTGCTCTAGCTCTCTTTTCGAGGCAAGCGCCTCCTGGAATTGCCGGTTGATTTCGTCCAACGCTGCCTGAGCTTTTCGCAACTCTTCTTCCGCTTCGCTCAATTGACGCAGCGCAACCTCAACCCTACATCACGCATTCACACGGAGAAGAAAGCTGTTGCTGTCAAACTGTATACTACATACTGTGAATGCAACCCAAGCTGCTTGAGTAACACACATTATGTCGAATCTTTGTTAATGCAAAATACCTTGCTGTTTGTACTGTCAGGTAGTCCATTTTTGGCTTCACAATCTTTGCAGCCTCATGATACATCACCATAGCTCCAACCCATTTGCACAGTCCTGCAGAACAGTAATTACCCACAACATGCGAGCCCTGCCATCGAGATAGGCGTTGTACGACATGGCCAACAGAGCGTTATTAGCGGTTTGATGCTCTACTAGGCGACAGCAGTTGCACGCATGCTTCACCTTCTGCGGCATTTGATGCCTTCTTAGCAACTGCTGGATTGAAATGCTCCAGTTCAAGGTAAGGCAACAAGAGTTCGCAGGTCTCGTCGTTGATATTATCCTTTTCTTTCTACTCCAACGGAAAGCACATTAAGTATCAAAAAATAATTACTCCATTAATTAATTTCCTTTGCACATGTTGGCTGCAATGCTGGCTTCTTCGTGACAGCGCTCCAGCGAAGACAATGCACAACAAATAGGGGCTAGCGCTAACCCTGGAAAAGTCGAAGAGGTTGGAAAGGAAATGCACGTCCGCCATCATTGCCTTCGCACTTTCGTCAAAGGAGTCGTGAATAAAGTCAATCTGCTTCTTGTTTATGACCTTCGACTCTGCCTTAACATCTGCCAACCGATTTTGCAGCAGAATGAGAACGCCGTCGAAAACAAGGCGAATAATATCTGAGGGCGTCTTCATCGTTTTCAGCTCAACTATGTCCTTTGCAGTGATGGACTTGACTGCATCTTCAGCCTCCCGAAGGTAGGGTAAAGCTGCCTGTAGATCATTGTTCGCCTCCTCTTGCTCCCGTTCAATTTCTTCTTTGTTCTTTAGGCATTCATCTCGGAATGCTGCCACCTGCGTTGCGCGTACGGCAGAGCCAAAAGAGTTAACAGATCCACAATAGGGAAGAAGTTCCGAAGGAACCTAAAAACGCAGCGTTTCGTAGAGTGGACTCCCAACTGGAGCTTCCGTATGAGAACTATGCACACCCCTTGACTCTTTTTCTCCGCCTTGGCAGATTCGCTTTGTACTCTGGCCAAAAGCTGGTTGGTCTGCACTTCGGACTCTTGTAGTTTCTTCTCTTCAGCCTTCAGCTGCACCTTCATTTGTTTAATGTCTTGTGCAGCCTGGTTCAGTTTCTTCAAACCAACGTTAACGCTGAATCATATTCAATCCAAGCTAGGAACTACGGCATCGCACCAGGCAAGGCCGTGAGTATGCAAGTGTTGGTGCCTTCACGCTAGGGGTTTACCTGCGCTCCAGATTGTTCACTTCGTCGAACTTTTCCGTGTAGACTTTCTTGTAAAAATTGATAAATGAGAGGTAGGACTTGGGCGTGACATAGACGTAGCGCCTCATGCGTCGGAAATAGTCATCACACGTTTTGTTTACCTGAGGCATCGGGCAAAAGCATTTTTACGCGTCTTATGCTGTGATTCTGCTCACTGGCTAGACGACATACTCAGCAATACATCAGACGAAACCTTAGTCAGGAAAACGACAAGCTCTCTTAAAGAAATTAATTTGACAGTATACGAAGCCTCTCTGGACTCACATTATTATGTATGTTGCCCATCACATTGTACAGGACAAGCTTTTTTTCGGCGCTTGCGTCAATTTCGAATTTGTCCAGAAAGCTCGAAGAGACAGCAACTAGGGCGGCTTCAGGCCATGGCAAAAACCAATCAATAGTCGTGCAGCTGAAGAGCCCAGGGAACTTCTGTGCCCTCTCTACAAGTCAAACAGAGTCAGTGCGCACAGTACAAATATACAGCCGCTAACAGTTCCCGCACATAACCACTCAGCAGAAACGAAGTGGTATTAGTGCATACGGAATATACACGAAGGGCGGCCAAGGACCATATGCCACCTATGGACAAACGTATACTCCGAGAGAAGCCACCACGTCAGATTGATTTGGATGCATCACACGTACGGCTGCCGGTACAATACTTCGTACCTACATGCAGAGCTGACCTGCAAACTTCCTGCTCAAAGGGGAAAAGCAGAGGACTATGTGCAAGTTTGCACGGACGCGGTTCAAGAAAAAGTTGTACATATTTGTCATTGTTTCCTGCAGGTGTGGGCATTCCTTGATGAAATCCGCTCTCCTGTCGGCCACCATAGCTGTAAAACATCCAAGCGTACTAGCGAGCAACAGATATGTATGCATGCGGCCCACTAGCACCGTAGAAACTTCCCTTGCTGTTACGGTGTGCACCTGGGGTCAAAAACTATAGGGACCTGTAGATGACGTACAATCCATTTCATCTTTGGCAAACAGACCGGATATTTCTCCAGTCGAGAGGAATGAGTTAAAGTACTCCAGAAAGCCTTCGCTCTTTATTTCCAGATCCGTCAAAAGAAACGTCGTCTGCATATTCTTCTGGCCAGTATTTACGTATAGTGCCCGGAAGTCATCAAATAGGGCGCCATCGCTATATGTCTTGGTGATAGCGATTTGGAACTGGGCATGACCAGCGATGAAAGAGGCCAAGCGAGTTAGCGACTGCTTGCCGGAACCGCCGACGCCTACTAGCATTGCCGAGCCCCGCGGCATCTGCAGCAAAGTCCATCAAGTCTCACTGAGTAGAACGTCCGTCCCCTACGCCCGTTCATTGGCTGTATACAGTCCTTGGAGGAATATGCAGGTCCTCCCAGAGACCTCCCGTACCTGGATGATTCTTGAAATGATCATCAGGTGAGCTAGTGCATCATCAAATAGAACTAAGTTTGCCGCCTTTGCTGGGTTTTCTTCGTTATAGCGCTGTAGATACTCCATTGCTCTGGTTCTGACGAGTTGCAGATTAGGCACTGGCTCATAAACCTTCTGAGCAGGTAGCAGTTCCCCCGACTCGTCTTCACCGGGCTCCCTCAGGAAGTCGGCAAACCTGCAATGCCCCAGCATACCCACAGCACAAGTGTCGCGATCAACGACTTTCAGGAATGTAGGGAAATATTGGCTAACGGCTTGTTGATAAAAAGCTAGACAAGCGGCAGCCAGACGTCGTCCTGCCATACATAAGAGCGTGTGGTTTGTGGATGTTGCAGTGTGACTTCGCAAGTGCCAATAAAGACGTAGGGGGGGAGAGAAGCTACCATGGCGTCTCGACAATTGCTTTCTGCAGCGATTGGCCAAAATGCTTGGCACATGCATCATTTATGGCCTTTTCAACAATGTCCTTGTCGGTCTTCCGGCATAGTTTATCCGCCAGCACTCTGGTGCACTCATGCTTCCAGAGGGCAAGAAAGTGTTCACAAGTGTTTACTACGTCGAGGGGGCAGTTCAGTACTCCTTGGAACACCCGTGAAAGGTCGCGTAGGTTGAAGATGTAGTGGAAGCGGCTAGGCGTAGGCAATAAGAGCTTTTTTACTTCAAGCCAAACGTCTATGGTAGCCTGCGTGAGCTTCGATGACATTTCGACGACCTAATTTAGCGTAAACGCAAACAAAAAATAATCCAGCACCCTTTTCCCCGCAATTTAGCGGCCTAATTGAACATTCAAAGACATAATATCTGTTTGAGTGCTATAATTCTCACCAGCGGAGTCGCACCATTCTTCAAGGTAATTCTACTTCTAATCATCGACCCGTATATGTTGTCAACAGACGTCAACGACGGTAGGATCATGTTCAAAGAGAAAAATTTAGACTTCAGACGGTTTGGAATGTCATTACGGCCACCACCAGGATGATTCATTGCTCCTATATACCGGAGACCAATGATAGATTTGAAGTCGCCCCTATAAACACACTACCAACCAGTAACACCGAAGAACTGTCAGGGAATTTGAGCCAGATTGCACTTGCAGCTAATCATGAGGCATGGCTTAATTCGTTGCCGAAGGAAGAAACGGAAGTATACCTCTTGTCTTTTTCCAGGAAGTAAAAACCTCCCTGTTCGATTAACTGGCGTAACAGTTCCAGAGTAACTTGATCCCCCCAAGCATTTACAAATGGCATGGAGAGGTCATCGAGGAAAAAGACCATCTGTTTGCCACCTGGAGGACAGTAGGTCTTCCCTGTCTTCCGCTCTAGATTAGATTCGATGGTTTGTTGAAAACGCTCAGGTAGAGTAGCTGACGAAAGATTCACCCTCTTCCACAAGGTCTCGCCATCATCGAGCTTCTCCAAGAACATAAGCGCTGTAGAGGTTTTGGCTGTCCCGGGGCCTCCAAGCAACAGAACTGACTGAAATGACGGCGGATTTCTTGATTGCGGCAAACTAGTCATGAGTTGAAGAATATATTCAGCCCTGTAGAATTAAGCAGACAGACGGCATCATATTGCCGGAAAACATTCTGTTACGGCAATATTGCTTCGAGACAGCACATTTATACCCTGGTCCCATATGCTCCCGCATCAACAAACCTTTCTGAATCAAGAGTCGGAATAAGAATTGATGAGAAAGAGAAAGCCCCCTTCGGTGGGCTCCAATCAGGGGCTGCCCATTTCCGAAATTTCTTGGTCTTGGGGTCGACGAAGTAGTCAAAAATTGTAAGCCCTGCTTCGCACTGGTGTGGTGACGACATCTTTTCCCTTAAGAATGTGCAGAATTTTTGCCTGTCCTCTGGTTCAAATAGGGCGCCGCAAGACCATGCTATGGCATAGACCATCATGTTTTCATAGTCTTGCTGAGTCATGCCTTCACTGGCACCTTCATATGACATCAGCATGCTGCTGAGAAGGTTAAGAAGTTGCACGGTCATCACGACGGGAGTAATCTGCATCACGTGGGTGCAATCCCTAAGCGCGAAGTCGTATACTTGGGACGAGCATATGTACCTGAAGATCCACCAAAGCACAAGCGCAAAGGATCGACACTTGTATCACACCTGGTGCCCGAGCAAAAGAAAGATTAGCAAAGTGCCACTGGCGTTTGTCAAGTACGGAGAGATGCTAACTCAAGCTTGGGCGGGCAATGCTAACTTGTCGAATAGCTCGTTCATGATCTTTGACTTCTGTGCTCCTTCAGGACTTTCTGAAGAGAGCCTCTCCAGCCAGCTTCTGATCAAAGGCTTCCATCCTAGGTCAGAAGCGGAGACAAAGATGATGCCTGCACGACTGACGGTAGCGGGAGATGCGTTGTTGAGATTTTCGACTTCAAAAACGATCCTGAATGCAACAACGGCTCATCCACTATGCCACCTCTAAGCTGGAAATTTGACTAGGGGGTGCCTCCATTACCTACGGCCAAACTCAACGAATCCATCGACTATTAGCTGCTTGCCATGACAGGAATGTGTGTGTTTCGTCCACACCTCGTATTTTCCGTCATGGGAATACGATCGTTGTTCGCGAGAGTCAATATCTTGTTGTCATCCAAGACCGTGTTGAGGTTCTCAATCCAAATAGCATCTACTGGCCCATCGCAAGTAATCCAAGTGTTGAACTTTAACGAGCGGTTGTTGTACCGAGCCCACATCCAAGCAAAGATACCAGGAGTCCATTCGTCAGATATTGGGTCTTTAACACCGTACATCTGTTGGGCAGTAATGGCCTTCGGGTTCATCGTTACAATGCGTGTCTGCTGCCCGATGGCTGTCAGTGCCGCTGTGAGCGTATTAGCAATCGTTGTTTTCCCCGAGCAGGAATCGCCAACCAACATAAACCCGTGACGGACAACAGAGGTCTGCAGAGTCAATGGGAGCACCGTATGATACTCTTCTAAAGGAAGTCCCACCGGAAATAGCAACCAGAGCAACCAGAACTTAAATGCTCTCCTATGTGCACGCCTGTGGTGGATCTCTGTACCTCGTAAAGCTGCATGATTTTTATCAAGAACTCATCGGTTCGGACAAGCCCACGTTTTTCAAGCTCCTGCAAGACAGCAGTTTCGACTTCCTGGTACACCTTCTTTGGTGGGTTAGCTTGGCGGGGGAATATGTCGTTGAGAAGAGAAAGGAATAACGGGACGTCGTCCGCAACCAGCTTCGAGAGGTTCATATCACGAAGGGTTCTGCATGCAGGTTCTTCACAAACAGGTCCTGTAAGTGCGGCGTCCTTAAAGTATCGAGAACTAGTCGACTATTATTATGGATTTAAAAAAGAACAGGCTGTTCTCTACCTCATGAGGAGCATTTCTTCGTCAGCTTCAGGCTCGTTCCGCTTCGTAGCACCCGCTGTTCTCAGCACGGAGAGAATGTTCCTTAAACCGAAGTCGTAGTGCCTCTGTTTTGAAAGTTGCTCCTCGCACAAGCCGTACAAAACCTTAAATTTTTTCGAAAGATTGTCAATATCCATGTACCCAACTGAGGCCAGCTTGACCTGCAGAAAGGCAGCCGCACCAATTGCTAGTAATTTTGATGAGCTGGCGAACCTTTTGCAAAAGTTCGATGCTACCCATATGCTGGCCAAAAGTAGCATTCATTCAACGTGGTGCGTGAGGTCTCGCTCTGGGCATTATGAGTTGAGAAAAAGAGTAGGGCAAACTCCATAGTAATCTCCAGAAAAATCCCACAAAAAGCGCCTTGAGGTGATCAAGTTCAAACTACCAGAAAAGTAGCACACCTTAATAATAATCTGCCGATCAGGCACCATCATGGATACACTCCTAAATAAGACTTTCAAGTTTTCAGGCAGTTCCTGTCTTCCCGCATATCCAGGATTCATGGTAATGAAGTAGGCTGTAGTTGGGACGAGTTTAATGGGAGCTGATTCCCCGGGAAACAAAAAGGACTTGAGAGCTTGCTTTTTTGCCAGAGTTATAGATTCTATCTGAATTCACCCATGCACACACGTTCGACGTAAGCTTCTGTCTACGCTAAATTCAGCCCATGCACATACCCCTAGGGGCACCGTTAGCATTGCTGATAACTCTGTTCCAGTTCTGCGGCAGTTTTGCGCTAACTGGTCAACCAACAGCCGCCCTTGCAGCAAACGCCAACAAACCTGCATAGCGACGACTGACAATACTTCTAGGTCGATTCGATTGAATTCGTCGAAACAGCCCCACAAGCCACTCTGGCATAGACCTTTAAAGATCTTTGCCATGTCTGTAAACCGGTGTTGATCCGAACAGTTCGTAACGACCACAAACACACCAAGTGTCCGTCCCATATCTTTAACGGTTTCCGTCTTTCCAGTCCCGGCAGGACCCGCAGGTGCTCCTCCGTAAAACATGCCAAGCGCTTGGGAGCATGTAAGGTAACACCTGCATGCATAACGTCTACTCCCCCCAGTTCATGAGGGCTCCCTATTCATTTCTGCCGGATAGGCCTATAGATCTGTGGAGGTTTTGGTGGTATCTTGGTGGTATCTTCTGTTAATGAGCATTTTCCGGCAACAAGCGTCCGTAGCTATCGTGCCCAGACTCGCCTATCAGTCAGCGGAGTGATGGCCAAGCGCTCCTTTACCCCAAGATACTCATAACAGTACGAAAATTCTACGTCCGCAATAGAAATCAATGCACTTTCTGCATCATTGTTCCAGTACAGACGAGTTTGCTTAAGCCATTCGAAGTCACTTGAGTCCTTGAGCCGGTGCTCCTTTACTTTCTTCCACAACTCCGCAAATACATCGCGCTGAATGAATTTCAAAGCAATTACAAACATGCATTGACTACATGTTTTGGTCCTATGAACTCACCAGCGAAAGGGCATCGCTGCAATTTCGTTTCATACAACTGAATCCAGGGTACAAATCATTAACAAAAACAACCCAAAAATGTTTGTAGCAGACCTGGTGCACGTGAATAGTAACAAGCGTTTCGTATTTCGTGCGGTTGAGCCTGGTCCCGAGGTCGGAGAGACAGCACTGCACTAGGTCTGCCATCATAGTGGCAAACACCTTGTTTGTCTGTGCCATTATTGTTCTGTCGCGCTCCCTAGATATCTTATCAAGAGCTTCCTGACAATCGGCTGTCCATATCATCTGAAGTCCGAGCAGTGAAACCTGCGCCCAGCAATTATCCCACAGTACCTCGCTACTCCTAACAGCGCAACTAAGACTCTGTAACCGGATCACCATGGAGTGCGTTATGGTTTCAGTTCTTTCCAAGGTACAGAAGAATACATGAGCAGCACCATGAACCGGAGAGAGCCGAAGCAAACCTGGGCGATATATTTGTCGCAGAACTCCCGCAGCGTCATTTGGCTGTAGATAGACCCCGATTCGTGTGCAGCATATTTGCATTCTCTTCTAATTGATTTTTGCATTTGAGACTCTAGCGAGCGCAGCCAGTCCTCTATGTTCCCTTCCACTTTGACAGGAGCGCTAAGAGGGACAACTTCTTCAGCCGACCCAGCCACAGCCTTTATGGCTGTAATTTTTTTCCGATCTGCTTTGTCAAATTCCACCTGCAGCGGAGAGGACAACCCGCCGTTGTGTTTGGCCCCTTCTGCCACCTTGAGTGCAGTTCGAGGGATTGTGATGAAGCCAATTATACGAATAGACCCAACGGACGCCAACAAACGCGTACTCTAGAAATTGCATCAAACAGTTTCTCCAAGTCATCCTGGACCGTTTCTGCGTCAGATCCCTGGGAAAGGATTTTAAGGAGAACTGGATTGGAAACGAAGTAAAACCTCGGGAACTTATTCCTTTTGCCTTCCAAGTAAGACTCTAGTGATTTTTGACAGCTCTCTAGTCCAGCAAACAGCGAGGGAAGCAGCTGCCGCAGTAGTTCGTTTTGGCAGCATTCCACCACTATCAGCGTTTCCGATGCTCTTGCCATAATCCTCGTCTGTTAGCTCATTCACACAGTACATGCATGGTAATCAGTAAAATCATTTGATGCAAGATCGGTTGGGACGCCTATGAGCGCATCAATCTTAAGCCGGTACCCGCCCCACACACTTTTGCCGGTGCAGTTTGGAAATGGCTTACCCAATCTTTATCAATGGCGTGGAACCGTTTTGCCTCTCCTGGCATCTGCTTTGCGATGTCGCCTCCAGTGAAGACAGGCTCGAGCGATGTCCAGAGAACCTGTACCTTCGTCCAACTTTCAATCGTGTCTGCAGGCCAGCGTAGGCTACACAAGGCATACGCGCATCACTAGCCGCTGAAGAGAGAGGCTTTGAAGCCTAAGCTGCAGCATGTGGTGGCAAGGACATGCCTGCGACATCCGAAAGAGTGCTGAGCATGTTCACAACCCTCTCCTTAAATGGCATAACGTGACGCATGGCATTCATCGCATTTAATGTCATTTGCGATTCCTCAAGTAACTCCTGGACCTCTGCCACACGCCCGCCTTGTAGAATGCAGTAGTAGTCACTAAAGGACAAAAACGACCAGCACACGCAAGATCTTTTATGGATTTCTGAATATACTGCAGTGGATATGTCCAACTAGAGTATGCAAACGTGAAGAACCAGGGCTTAGCCCACTGTCTGTAAAGGGCAAGAGCTCCAGCTGCAGTCGAAATATCCCCTGGCATAGCTTACCGAGTTTTCCACTTGCCAAATTCAAACATGCACGTTTTCCACATGTTTTCAATATCTTTTAATTTGCCTTCGATGACCAGTTGCTTATCGGCAGACTCGCAAATGTCAAATATGTCATCCTATAGGCACAATACAAATTGCGTACGAAGTAGGGAGGAATGAGACAGCAGGCCGCTTGGGGGCTGAGGGGAACTGCCCGTGTCTAATTGCTATTGAGCTGTTAAAGTAGTATGTACCTTATACTGAAGTAAGTCTGCATCGAGTAGGGCCTGCAAACGTGTCATTTCATTGTCAATGCCAAGAGATTTTCCAGTAATTTCCTCAACCTGCTTCCAGTGGCGGGCCACGATAGAAGGCTTGCTCAGCTCTTTTAATAGTGGAAGAACCTGAGATAACATTCGTTGGCCGCGCATATTGAATTACGTTAGTGCCACAGGAGGGGCGTATTCTGGAACTGACGTGAAGTGGAGTACCTCTGTGAAATCGTCGATTTCTTTTTTGAGTTCAGCGAAGGCATCTGACGTCTTGAGCTGCTTGGGCAACTTTTTGCAGGCATCCGAAAAGAACTGGATTCTCTCAGTCATGGAAGGAATTTGAGGAGGAGCTTCTGCCCACAAAATATCCTTCCATTCTTTAATAGTGTCTACTACCTGCAAAAAAACGAGAATGAGCCATCACGCTCTCCCTCGCCACAACGAAGTCTTCTTGGAGTTAGCTTGCTCCATTCAGGAGACTTCCTTATGAACCACTCTGCACCGGCTCACTTGAACGTAAATGTCGTATAACAGGCTCAAGTTCGCCAGCTCTTTCTTTGTTTGTTCGAGCTCTGGGTAGGCCTGGTGAGGGAAGCCAAACAGTTCCTCTCCTGCATGGTAGATCTCCTGCTTGCGAGCTCGAACATCGCATTCTGCCTTGAACCGTTTCACTCGTTCCACGGCCTCCCTTTAAAATGGCGGTAGCACAGCCACATCTTTCCGCAACGTTTTTACAGCTGCCCGTGCGTGTAATGGCGTGCATGAAGAGTTGCATATATATATATATATATATACATGCAACCAAGCTCCGAATAAAAGAATCGTATGCTACTGCTAACCTAGGCATTATTCCAGGACAAGCCGGTCCATTTTTGACAAAGTCCTCTCGGAACTGCTTAGAATCAGCCTTCAGCGTATTAATGTTAAGAATGAGTTCCCGCTTGTATGTCGACTGCATCTTCTGCAGGTTCGCCTGGGCTTCCTGCGCCTCGTCGATCAGCTTCGACCATGAGGAACGCAGAAGCAGCCTCTGATCTTGTTCATCCTTGTCGATGAGAGTCACATTGCTAGGCAGGTAGCGGTCAATCATACTGTACATCGTAAAGACGGGCTCGAATTGCGCCTCTATGTCTGCGACGAATCTCGGATAAGCAAGCAGACCACTGAGGACGAACCGATGACTGCCCCTGTTAGCTGACGATGCTATTCGATAGTAAAACGCCATACGTGGGCGACGAAAGGACTCGCGTACCCGATTCTTGTTGGGTTATCGATGTGAGTGTATCCATAACGTGCCGTAATGCATCTATATCAGTCACTGGACGGTGGAGGCCCTTGTATCCCTGCCGTATTTGTTCCGTTAGTGCTTCTAAACGTTCCTTTGCAGTGACGTGCAACTTGCCGAGGTAATAAATGTTCCATCGGCGACCTAGCTCTATCAACTGAGCAGCATGCAACACGAAGCCGAAAGTATCTTGAATGCATCATCTGATACATGCACGCATGCCTGAGCAGAGAACTCACTTATGCTCCCGTACACAAAGGTTTTTCTCTAGCTTTTATTTTTCCCTATAGGTGCCTGCATGAACTAAGTTCTGACAAATGGACAACTAAGCCAACCGCATGTTCTGGTGAAGAAACGGTGAGTTGTTTCTCTAGCACGACCACTGAGTCGCCGCAAAGCCACTTATACCTGAGGGTACAAAGCCGAACTGTTTATCAGAAGCATTCCAATGGGCTTCGCTTGTTCCATTGAAAGTAGCCGAGTCTCGACTTCTTGAAAACTCTTTAATTTCTTTTCGAAGTCTTCCAATGACGGATTCTGTTTTGCAAATGCCACGTAGTTGTCCTTGCAAGGCTCCATCCACAGCCATTTGAATACCTGAAAAGAAAAGAAACCTGACAGCTGCTACCGCCTCTACACCCACTCAAAATGAGTGAGTGCTATGAATGCTTGCACTATAACTGTACAGGACGTAATGACATGGCCTCACATCAAATTTGACAAAATACTTGGCCACCTCGTCTCGAATGTTTTGAATAGATCCGAAGAATCCCAGCAGGACCTTCTGGATATCCCTTTCATCTTTAATACGCGAACTAAAGCCATTAGCCCGGGGCGAAACGGGAGTATCTTCTCCATCTCCCCTCTCTTGGGTACCCCATTGCCGAATGCACTTTGAACAGTTGAGAATAGCCACCGCCGCGCGGTTTATGGCTTCCTGAAACTCATCAATAGATGGGTGAAGCCGCACCCCAGTGCCGTCTAGTTGAATGTCAACTTCAAAGATGGCGTTTACTGGACAGTCAGAGGCCCCCGAATCTGCAAAACAAAGTCAAAAGGGCAGTAGGGGGGAGCGCATTCGGCACAACTTGTTCCAAGTGGAGAATATTATACAGAAAAATGTTTGAATTGTCTGGGTTTGCGCCTTGGCTAGAAGAGAGTCAGCACGGCAGATTACCCTGTGGCGCCGAGTACATCTGGCGCCTTAGAAAGTCAAATGATCTTCGTGTGGCAAGCAAAATGGCTTTGTACAGATTCCATTCGTATTGCGATTTAATTTTATCAGCTTCCTCCATAAAGCCAGCCTGCAGAGTCATGGAGCAAGCAGCAGCGGACAGCTGGATCGTCCTGTAGATATATTCACCATCAGCTTGCCGCTTATGGGCAATGCATTGCGCGGGAAATGAAGCTAGACTTTCCTTCTGACTGGCAAACAATTGCACGGGCTCACGGGAACGCTTTTCTGCTCCGACGCCTGCTTGCTAATAACTTCAAGCAAGTCTCTAACGGCGTTCTCGATTTCCAGAGAGCGAGCATTGAGGAGCTCCGCAGACTTGGCAACGTGATGCTCTTGCATCTCGACGAAGCGATTAAGGGATATTACTTCCCCTGGGGCCGGCAGATCGACTAGGAGAGTTCCACCCAAAGACTGCACAGCATCGCACCCGCAGGTGAGTCTCTCTTTCTGAGCATATCCAGCGGATATTTGGAGAACTCAGAGAAACATGTGTCCACCCACCTTGATGTTGTTCTCAATCCTGTTCTCGACAATGTCATTAACTGTCACAACTAGCAGGTCCAGCTTCTCCAACGCACTCGTTGCAGACTGCAAGAAGCTTTCAATGTTTAGAGATGCCCATGTTAAACTATTAAGTCCTGGATCAAGCTGTTTCTCAAAATTGTCAAGATGGCTTTGTAAGAGTCCTGCAGTTACCGGACGAATTGCCGAAGACACCCTTTGGTATTCCTGAAGTGCAGCACAGCACTAATTTACCCGCACATGTCAGCATCGAAAGCTATGTGCCTGAAGCGTCACTCTCCTTTCCCACAGATGCCCGGGAGGAGCCGAAGTGGCTTGCCTGGGTCGCTAGGTGGCATTCACGCATACACACGCTTAAAATGTCAATTTCTACCGCAGAAGAAATCTGACGAGTACTTGGGGCACTTGCGCACATCGAGAATGAACTTTAGTTCGTCGTAGCACCACTTCAACTTTTTCTCCCTAAGGAACACTATCCGGCCGCTGTCCGGTATCTCCATGTCCATCCTTTCCATGATCTTCGCCTCACGAATTAACCGCGCGATATCACCGTCAAAGTTAATCGACAGCTTTCCAGTACTGGGGTTCCTCACGAGTAGGGTGCTGTTCAAGCAATCCGCAGTGGATTGAACGGACTCGGTCCAAGCTTGGTGCCACCTCAGTTCATATTCGACTAGTGTCTCAGCCACCTGTGCAGGAAGCAGCATTGAGAAGATGCTGCGCAGTTCACACATACTGCCCAATCTCCACGGAGGCTAGAAATTTCCACTACGCAGCCTGATATGTCACTGTTGCACTTCAAACGCTTGAGAAAACTCAGTATGTGCGTGCGTTGGAGGATCAGTAAACGACAAGCTCACTCTGTTGTACAGTTTGATTGTGCGCTTTCCCTCCTTTGTTGCTAGAGCAGATGGGTACATCTGGAACTGTTTCATGGGGTCCTGAGAATGGAATAGAAAAGATCCACGGCCGCCCTTACTACATGCTGTAGGGAGTGTGTTCTGCTCTGCCTTTGTTTAGAGGTAGTACCAAAGTAAAGAAAACCGTTCCTCCACAGAACGCAAAACTCCCTCAGAGGGAAAAGCTACCTCAATCTTCTTCAACAGGTCCCGAGCCCAAATAATACTGTTAGGAATGGGGGGCATGTCTTTGCTCGCCGGTGGGTTAGCCCTGCGCCGTTCGTATTCTTCTTGAATCTGCGCGTCAGCGCCGATACGAAAACAGCACCCTTTCAGGGAGAGTGTATAACCAAGTCTCTTTCTCAGTGAAAAGGTTAAGGCGTATTCGTACCTGAACGAGTTCAACGCTGTAGCGGTGGATAATCAGGCTGATTTTGCCCTTTAACTCTGCCTTAAGGCTTTCGCTGTAGACTGTTTCTTGCAGCTTTTGGAGCAACCTCAGTGACTCGTCGATTGATGACGTCGTCTCGAATATCTGCATTGCAATACAAAACGTTTTTTAATTTCCATGGTAGTAAAAGCCAGCTAGATTGAAACGCACTGCGGCTAAGGACAGTATTCCTATTCTATATACCATGTTTATCTGAGGTAGCATATCGCTCTCCAGGTCCGAAATCCGAACGGAGAACTCCACAAAGTCGCGGTCAAAGCGGTTGTTGTAGAAGTCTAGGAGGTCGTGGCGTTTGACTTTAAAGTCATTGAAAATCGACTGAGCCCACAGCAAGGGGGGCGCAATTTGCAGGCAGTGATGGACTTAACACGTGTACTAGTGTAAGCAGTTAAGCAAGCAAAGCCTGCATATCGTATGAATGCACCCTATGAAAGGGTACTACTCATGATCTAGCAATTCTGTGCTAGCCAGTTTAACGCACCTTGAACCGGTCTACGAATACATCCATCCCTTCAAATCGCTGCTCACCAATGTTCTTGAACTGCTGAACGGTTGAGTACTGCCGAAGGCATCACATGCACGAGACCACACACAGAGTACAATGACGCCCGTTTCTAGCCATGTAAGTTTTAGAGTAGCCTCACAGAGCTGAACGCAACGCTTGGGGAAGAAAAGGCAAATCTTATCTACCATCGTTATCAGCTTCTGGAGCCTCCTGCAGAAGAGATCCATCCTGCTGAAGATTTCTTGTTCAGACAAGTCGAGCTGCTTTCCTTTTGGGATCGCCACAAGACTTTCCCTCGTAGCCCGGTACTGTTCATGGTACTCGTTGTTTAGCGTTAAGCAGTATTCCAGCATTGGGATGATAACTGTAGGCTCTCGCTCCCATAGGGCCTCGTGGTGCTGGCCGCTCATCAGCCATGACCGACAATTCGCTATCATCTGCGTTCGAGCACAACAGCCAGGTCATTGATAACAAGCATTCATAATTTAACTAGCGGCAATAACCCCATGCGCCCAGTCGTATGACTACTTGACTTGCAGGCCTGCATATTCAGAAGCCGAAACAGAAGCTTACCTGTTTCGTTATCTTTGCAAAGAAGGCAACCATACGTTCAGTTGTGTTGTAATACCGGGAAATAGAGTAGATCATAGTTATTGCGTTCATCAGTGGGCTAAGACTTTCAAGAATACTTGCGGGGGTTCCTGGAGGCAGAAAATACGCGGCACTGAGGGCAGGTTAGGATAGCCCTTTCCCTTTACCTTTTTACACAACCTGCAAACGCTAGGTCGTGAAGGGAATATGAGGAATGTGTGCATAATGGGTTCCAACTGTGCAGTCGTATGGACACGCTAACGAGTGGTACCAGAATAAAGAGGATCTACGAATCTCTCCAGCGTTGTCAAATACTTCACATTGTCCTTAGCCTCGTTGAATGCCTCTGTAATGGCGACGTCGAGCTGTTTGCAGCGTCTAAGCGTGTGGAACACAGCTTGGCGCGACTTGGGTGAAACTCCTGTAGTCAGCTGTTAGCACGCTCACTCGCATGTACACCTTTTGCCGATTTATACACTGCCCGACCCTCAGCTGAGGGACTCCTTGCCAGTAAACAAAGCGGAGAAGAGATTTAGAGGGCTCTGCTAAAGCGGGGCCGAAGAGGTGTCGACCCACTTTAGTGACTGCATGCAGCACTTGAAATACAGTGTGGCAGACGTCGCTCTTTAGCTGTTGAATTATCGAACTAAGTTTCCGCATTCGACTTCTCCAGCTCTCAATCTGAGCAAAGAAAGGAAAGGAGACCTCTCGCAACGCAACCGTAATCCCATGCACAGATCGAAACGTCTTTTGACCTGAAGTCACTCAAGGTTGCCGCAAGCTGGGGCTTAAATCGTGGCGCAACGATGATATTCAAAATTTCCTTGCCTCGCTGCGGGGGCCACTATCGGCCTGGGTTGCACCTTTATCCAGTGAAGTTTCCAGGTATTTCTCAATCTGCCGGCACCAATCATCTAGGAGTTCCTCAAAGTGTTCCACCACATCGGGGTCCTTGGCAGCTGCTGTGTAATCCCTTCTCATCTCAGCTAAAGAGAACCTGTGAAAGTTCACCATCAGGGTTCGAAAGTGCAGGTGCTGCTTTCGATAAGTCGAGGTTTAGTGCTTAGGGTTTAGGGTTGGGAGGCATCTAAGTTTCTAAGCAGAACGGCCTCCTCAGTCACCTCGGATCCGGCCTCCTCAGCTGAATGCCATGAGCAAGGGAGTCAATTGCCTCTCCCAACTCCTTGCAGAAAGTGCGAGTACACGAAAGAAGCTCGCTGCGCTGTTCTTGAGGACACTTCTTCCTGAGGGAATTCCATCTAAACTTTTCACTGTTATTTAAAAGGTTGGAACTCCGTAGTGATTCTGTACGGACTCTAACCGTTAATTCATTTTCTTTTCTCGGCTCAAACAGCGAGTGCCACTCTTTCTGCCTTTTTGTTTTACGAGAAAGCAGTATCGTGCAAGCGAAGCTCGTGCGCTGCCTGCTGCCTTCATGCTGAAAAGGGCCTTCGCCGCCTCCCTCTTTCTCAGCTTACCAGTCAGAGTTATCGAAGTGCTCAACTGCAGGAAGGAAGATGCTGGATAATGTGGTGTGGAGGCCCTGGAGAGCCATATCTGGAAGTTCACCGAAGAGGAGCTCGGCGTCTGCTGCTGTGTTCAGATTCAACGATTTCCCGAAAGGAACCGTTCGAATGAAGTACACATGCTTGCTGTCTGGCTCCTCTGAAACACCTTCTGGAGCACAAAGCCACCGATACACCCCGACACAGAGATGAATTCTACCGATTTTTGAACCTGCGGGTATGGTGGTGCGTCCTCAAGCATGAGGGGAAAAGTGTGTTATGCACAATATTGCTGGGCATTACTAGCCGCTTTCTCCCATTAATAGACCTACGCCTACTCATGCATTTTGTTTCTGCAGCAGTTGTGCTTTGGACGTCTCAAAACATAGGCAGCTGCTGTTTTCAGTGTTTTCTCCTAACCGTCGCACCTGAGCAGATGAGTTTTCCTGGAATGTCTGAGTGCGCAGCTGACTGGGTGTTTCTGGCTTTGTAGGAGAAGACCAAGTGCTGTGTAGCTGCAGTTCCTTTTAGGAAGGGGTCTACTTTTGGTGCAAACTGGTCTCTAAAGTAGCCCTCAACGAGCGGTTCGAATTCCGTCAAATCAAAAGAGGAAACCAATTGCGACACCATCCACCTGTGCCGCGGCGTAAGTGACGCCATTTTCGCGAGAAGTTTGCAGCAGCACTTCTCAGTGTCTCTGTTTTTGTTGTACAGGGGGAGATTTATTGAAACTCATGCAGCAAACCTTCGCGCGCGGTGTGCTGCGGAGAGCCGCCGCCGCCTCCCTTCTGCTCTCCTCAGTTGTTTAGGCAGTCATAAGGCGTATCCGGGTTGTTTTAATGCACGCAGCAACCCTAAATGAAAACGGGAGGAGGCTCAGCAGATCAATAAGCTCCATAGAGAGGCGCTCGCTTCTCAAGAGGAGGAGGTCACTTTGGTGACCTCCGCCACTAGCCAGCAAACACAGCCCGTGGGGTCGCTTGCGACATTCGCAGGGTTAAGGAGAGAGAGAGAGCAGCATTTTGATTTATCTAGGGAGGAGAAGAGAAAGAAATGAAGCGGTCTGCTGAGGAAACCTCTTTATAGGCCCCAGGTGCACAAGTTCGACTGTAGCTCCGATGTTCCTTTGGGTACTCCAAACAAATGCTGCATCAAACAAATGCAGAGAGAGTCTTTACAAGCTCTGCATTGCACTGACACGGGTTTCACTCTCAGTGGTCTGTCTGTCAAGAAGCCCCACCAACATGCAGCAGCTGCCGCGCCGCTGGTTGAGTCTCTGCTGCGCCTCCCCTTGATAGTTCTTAATTAGAAACTCTTGAAAAAAGCAAGTAGAAAACTAAATACTAAGGACAAATTCAAGGCCAGCCTTGGGGTTACATAGGTGGGTTCTTCGATAGCTGCTCTGCAAATAAACCACGCAGCCTCCACGTACGATATTTAGTAGGATCTCTCATTAAAGGCGTGAATTCAGAAAAGATGAAGAGGGGGCCTGCATACAAATGGGTGAAGGAGTGCCCTGCAGCTTCAGAAGCGCTGCTCGGGCAGGAACGACATTAAACTAAAGACCCTTCGCCGTACACCGTAAACCCTATACCCTAAATTGGATAGAACCTGGGGTTAACGCAGGCATTTGCACAAGATGCCAAGTTCGAACTTCTCAGAAGCACTCAGCACTTTTGGATATTCTTGTTGTAGGGCTTACAGCAGCTGTGAAAAGCCAGCAAAGCCACTGCTTGACGCTGAAGTTCTGTCCGCAGATTCTTTGCTGTTGTGACTCGACGGAGGTTGCAGCAGCTGAAGCTGAGCGTTTGCTTCATAAATAGAAACATAGGAACGTTCACCTCTGTATAAATATTGGGTACATCAAAAAATACAAAAGCCATGCACAAATAAAAGCGTACCATAAAATAATGGATGAAATTTGCATATGATACTATGAAATATTATATACAATATCATATATACTATATAGCAAATATACTACAAACGCCATGGATAAATACAAAACGCAGCTGCAATAATACACTGTATAAAATACAAATGCCAAGAACAAATGCCAGCAAAAAGTTGAATGTAAACATAATAAGCAGCAGTGATATTGCATATATAATGCAAATGCAACGTACACATACAAATATATTACTGCCACTCTAGAAGCGTTGCTCTCAAGAGATTGCTTTTACCTCTAAACTCAACAAGGCAATTTCTGCAGCAAGCCCGCAGATGGAGCAGATGGAAGTAACAACAGAAAAACCTAAAAAGAAGGCGCAGTCCAAGGCGACACTGCTTAGAAGCAAAAAGGAGGCAGAGCTTTGGTTTGCTCCCTATAGAATCTCCTGCATTTATTCCTATTCAGCGATTCAATGCCTGTACAGCTGTGAGAAAGCAGCCGGTACTGCTAGTATCGTCAGCACAAACGTTCACCTGGCTGTACATCAAGGTGTACATGCAGTTGCGGTTCTTCTACTTCTCCTTTCGCCTTCGAAAAGACAAATTAAAGAAACGGAAGGCGAACCTCCGCACGAAATTGGTAGTTACGGTATTCTTGTGACAGCACCCTAAACCCTAAACCCTAAACCATCGCCACTTTGCGAGTTTGATGAAAGGGCGCAAGACAGGGCCTAGAGTTTAGAGCCATTGAGAAAATGCAGGAAGAGAAAAAAATTAGAAAACATCAACCGCAGCGTCGGCAGCTCTCAACGACACTCCTTTTGCCGCTGTTGCTGCTGTTAAATGCTATCCTTGCTGCTGCTACTGCTGCTGTTGCTGTTGCTGCTGTTGCAGCAGCGTGTGTCAGTTGTCGATGTCGAGATCTTCGCCAGCGAATTCATTGGTTTCCGCGCCCTTAGCAATCCCGAGTTCCTTGAGTTCTTTCTGTTGCTTGTCTGTAATATCTTTGATTAGGGTTTTAATTTTCTTGTTGATTTCTCTCTTCTCCGCTGCCTCCTTTGGGAACTTCTTCCTCAGCTTCTTCCGCCGCTGCTTCAACAATGCAATTTGGTGTTTCACCTCTTTTCTCTCAGCTGCGTGTCGCTGCAGACACAAGCACGAGGGTTTAGGGTTTAGGGTTTGGGGCATAGAGAGGCACAAACTGCTGAAAAGGCAAACGCAGCCCAGACTTCAGGATGTAGGGTAGCAGCTAAACCCTAAGTCCCGGGAAAAGGCATGCCGTTGCAGGCGACATCTTTAGGGTTGAGGGTTTAGGGTTTTGATACCGGGAAGATATTGTGCAAGCTCACCTTGAAGACGCTATGGCTTGATGGGCCACCTTCTCCCTCCTCTCCATCCTGCAGAAAACCCCAAACCCTAAACTTTAAACCCTAAGCACTAAACCCTACACCATAAAGCCTATACCTTCAGCATTACACTCTAAACGCTTGTGTTTGAGCCGGCGTTGAACGCTCTATGGGCCCCCACTGGTGCCCAGAGGGCCCCTGGGGGCCCTAAACCCTAAACCCTAAACGCTCAAGGATTGAAATATGGCGAGGTTTGTTTGCTCGCCTTTGTTACTGATGTTTCCCCTTTCTTGTTTTTCTGGGGTTTGTCTTCGTCCATTGCATTTGCCTTCAGCGCGTCTTGCCGCCGGGCCCTGCGCTTGCGGGCCTTCGACGCCTTCCCCATTGTCAAAACCCTAAACCCTAAACCCTAAACCCTAGAACCTGTAGCCCCCAAAAGACTCTGTAAAAACTAAATTTGAAGCCTTCTCTTCCCTCTAGATGTACGACTACTGCCAGCTGGAAGGCCCCACGAAGGACCGACAGCCCCGAGCGAACCCTAAACCCTAAACCCTATACCACCCTTGAACTGCATCGAAACCCTAAACCCTGACGACCACCCGTCTTCTATGAATTAAGCGTTTTTCTCACCAAGGGAACTCAAGGTGTTAAATCCTAAACCCTAAACCCTAACCTTTACCACTACAGTCTAAAGGCTTGCAGGCTCGGTTGCATCCGGAGTTTCTCTTGCTTTGAGCCTTTTTGAGCCTTAAACCCTAAACCCTAATATCTACATCGTCAAAGGTATCCTGAAATGGGCCTAATTTAACCCTGCACCGTAAATTGCATTTCAAACTGTGCACCCTTAGCCCTAATTCAAGTCGTAAACCCTAATCCCTACTTCAGACCATAAACCCCAAACCCTAAAACCCTAAAACCTCTCGAAGGAGAGCTCAAAACAAGCGTTTTAGCATTTCGGTTCGTCTGTCTTGCGAGACATGACGCAGAAAATAAAGAGGTTTAGGGGTGCTGTTCCTCTGGCGGAAACCCTAAACCCTAAACCCTAAACCCTAAGCCTCAGCGCACTGGTTAAAGCTCTACTCGGGGTTGTCCACAACCATTGCCGCGCTCTCACCCGCATCCTCAGCACTCTGCGCAAGCACACAAACAAACCCTAAACCCTAAACCCTTGCTTCTCTAAACCGTTTGCTACGTACACGCGTAGGACGGGCAATTCAGAGCCGCAAACCCTAAAACCTGAACCTTAAACCTTAAACCCTAAACCCTAAAGCATTGACGCACCGCAAGACGATCCACGAGAGTTTGCAGCTCATCCTGGTTCAGCTCTGCGAAGCACCCTCAAACCCTAGAACCCAAACCCTAAACCCTAAACCCTTAGTTTGGGGAGATGTGCTATTCGTCTAAACCGTTATCTACACACTGCTATTTGTGCAAAAACTGCTGAAGACAGAACCCTAAACCCTCAGCCCAGAACCCAAAACCCTAAACCCTAAACCCTCACCGCGCCAGGGCTGGCCGCGCCCCACAATGCCAACACACAGACATTCTGCCGTCAGCCTGAAAGCAATGAGAAGCCTCAACCCTCAACTCCAAACCATAAACTCTAAACTATAAACCACAAACCCTAAACCCTAGTTGCCAACTGCGGCTGCGGCCCTAGACCCTGCCCGAACGCTCTAGCTGCTACACAAGCAGCTTCTGCCGTATACAGAACCCTAAGCCCTAAACCCTAAACCCTAACCCCTCAGCCCCAAAACTCCTAGACGCACTCGGTGTCGGCTGCCATGGATGCTTTGAGAGCCTTTACGGCGTGCAGAAGAAGGTCGTCCAAACTTGCTGCAAACACCACCCCAAAACCCTAAACCCTAACCCCTAAACCCTAAACCCTAACTCGCGAGTAAAGATGCCTTCAGGGCCCATCAGCACCCTGCGCTGTGCCTCACGTGGAGGGCCAAGCAACAAACTGCAAGCTAGGGTTTGAGCTTCCTCACTGCTGCCTAGGGTTTGGGGTTTAATGGAAGGGTTAGGGTTTAGGGTTTAGGGAATACCGGCAGGGAATGTCTGGAAGTGCCTCTCAAGGTATGTCTTTGAGGCTTGTGACCGCGCGCCAAATGCAATGGCCTGAATCGAACCAAACCCTAAACCCTAAACCCTAAACCCTAAGCAATGCAAGCGCGCCAGACGGTGGACCTGCGTGAGAGTGAGAGGGAGGCAGGCTCTCCGATGAGGGTGTAGGGTTTAGTTCAGGGTTTAGGGTTTACGTTGTATTCAGAGTAGTTGCCGGAAGGACAGTTTTCAAATAGACGAGGGCCAGAGGCATCGCATGCAGCAATAAGCAGCCCCACCCCATAAGGCCTCTTCCCGCTGCGCTGTGTGTTGTTTTGGCATTCTGCAACCACACAAAACAAGGGTTTAGGGTTTAGGGTTTACGGGGGCCCCGAGGCTCAGGGTTTGCTCGCAGGGGTCTAGGGTTTATCCTGGAAGCTCCGCCAGACCCAGCTGCCCTGTTCCCGACGCCACACTTTCCTAAACCCTAAACCCTAAACCCTAAACCCTTTAAGCTCACTGTCCGCAACAAGCAGCGCCAGTCTTGCAGCTGGCTTTTCCGTGTCGTAGGTGAACTTGTGTTGGAGGCAGGCATTCCTCATAATCTCGCAAAGGACCTCTGCAGCCCAAACCACAAACCACAAACCCTAATCCCTAAACCCTAAACCCTAAAACCTACACCGTGAGCCCTTCCCACTTCGGCAGGGCCGAAAACCCCCCACGATGCCGGGCTGTAAACACCAACATGATTTAAACGAGGGTGTAGGGTTTATCTGTAGGGTTTATCGAGGATTTAGGGTTAATCTCTAGGGTTTAGGGTTTAGGGTTTACTGGCGTCAGCGGTGATGCCAGAGATCGCAACCCCAACATGATCATCAATACAGAAAAGTTTTTGCTGGTGGCCCGCCAACTTGGAGGGGCTTTTCTTCAGGGAGCACAAAACCTAAACGCATCCCAGACCGGCAAACCCCAAACCCTAAACCCTAAACCCTAAACCCTCAAAAGGGGTGCTCGGTGTCCACAGGGTTTGCGCTGTTCGAGGCGAGCCACAAGGCGACGCTAATGTTGAGAGAATGAATACCCTCTAGGGCGGAAGGAGGGTTTCGTCTGCTGGGGGTTCGCTGAATAAGGGTTTAGGGTTTAGGGTTTACCACGTAAGAATCGGACTTGAGCCCCACGCAGCAGGTGCCCTGCGTTACTGCCTGTTTTGCATATTCCACCTGAAAGACTCGGCCTTGGGGAGACCAAGTGATGCAGTCTGTGTCATACAAATTGCGGTACATCTTCTGCTGCGGCTGTTGTTGCTGCTGTTGCTGTTGCTGCTGCTGCTGCTGCTAGTGT
>NW_013548180.1:0-2134 GCF_000499425.1 Eimeria acervulina
AGGTGGTACTGCGTAACAGTCTAGGGTTTAGGGTTTAGGGTTTGGGGTGTACGTACACTGTCTGTGGGCACTAAGGCCATCAAGCGCGGTATTTGCGTTTTAATAACATTTTCTAAACTCTCTAATTGCCGCATATCGAGGCGAGGGATTTTACTCCAATCAAACGAAGCCAGCTTCTCCTGGTGTACGTACACCTCAACATAATATAAACAAACTCTCAAAAAGAAACAACCAAAGCAAAGCCCTCGCACGCAACCCTAAACCCTAAACCCTAAACCCTAAACCCTAAACCCTATGCCCCAAGTAGAAAACACTAGATGCTACATTTCAAATTGTACAGAGAGCGTAGATCAAAAGGGTTTAGGGTTTAGGGTTTAGGGTTTAGGGTTTATGAGGGTACCTGCATCGTTGCAACGGGGGGGAAGTCTCCTATAGGGACCCCATATTCTTGAGAGACCTGCTGATACACCGCAGCAAGCTGACTAATAAGTTGTTTCTTTTTGCCTTCTTTGCCGAACATTGGTAGTTTGTTGCGGAGAGTGCTCAGCAATAAGGCGTGGACCTGAACAAACAAATGCAAAAAAAAATACAAATCAAACGCAGACACATAATAACAGCCCCAACATGTCCTCAGACTTCATTAACCCATAATGCATGCATGCATGCATGCGTGTATATATATAATATATATATAATATATATATGTATATGTCTGCATGTGTGCAGCAGAGACAGAAGCATAAGGAGACAGAACAGAGACAAGCAGAGAATGAACTGCAAAAGGAGACAAAACGGAGACACCTGCGAAAGGAGAGAGAAGCGACAAAATAGAGGCAAGAGACAGGCAGTGTAAAGAGAGACAGCCTCCTTATATTATATTATTTTATATTTATTTATTTTATATTATATAATACTATATTATATTATAATATTATATATTATATTTTTATTATATTACATTACGTTACATTATATTATACTATATAATATAATATTATATTATATTATACTAATATTATATTATATTATATTATATTATATTATATTATATCATATTATACTCCCCACCCACTGACCTTAGCCAGACGAGCCCTCTTAATGAAGTCATTTAACTTTCGAATGGCCGCGTCGCGAGGCACTCGTGCGATGTCCGAGTATAAATCGTTCGCCTGCAAAAGCCCCAAAACGCATGCATGCAAAATATGCATGCACAGACGCATGCATGCATGCATGCAGCAGGCGCACGCCAAACGAGCGTTTGTGGTGAGAGCATGCAGTGCATGCGGATGCAAACGATAGACAACTCCAAAAGACAAACGAAGGCTTCTGCTTTGGCCACAGTACCTCCAGTGATGCATGCAGCCCCAAAGTAACCTCTGCTCTGTCTGAGGTGTACACGAGGCAAAGGAGAGAACTGCTGCTGCTGATTGCAACAAGCTTTACCACAAGGGCTGAGGTGTATAGGCAGCTCATACAACCTTCTGAGATGTATTGACAGCTCAGACAAATACCGTTTCAGGTGTACAGGGAGCTCAGACAACCTTTTGAGATGTACAGGCAGATAAGAGAGCCTTCTCAGGTGTACAGGCAGCTCAGAGGGACTTCTGAAGTGTAAACGCAGCTAAGTGGGCATTCTGAGGTGTACATACACCTCGCGCTGTCTCACCTCGGCCTCGAAAAGTTTGCGGTTTTCGTCGTTTTGCAGCGGGTTATTCCAAAAAGAGCCAATATACACCCGAGCAACTTCAGGAGAAGATATTACCTGCATGCATGCAGCCCCTAAACCCTAAACCCTAAAGCCTAAAGCCTAAAGCTTTTAGTCGAGAACCAAGCTGAGGTGACACTGACGAGTTTAGTTCCACTCTAGCTGCGCTTCTCAAACCTAAACCCTAAACCCTAAACCCTAAACCCTATCTAGGTACCTTGCCAAGCGACCACATGAGGGCCCCGTAAACCCTCATGAGCTGCTGATAAGAAACCATGTCGGCCTTGTTGAGGACAATGCGAATTTTCGTGTCGTTCCCCCTCAAGGCCTGCGCCCAAACCCTAAACCCTAAACCCTAAACCATGAACCCTAAACCCTAAATTCGCGGTTTTCATTTTGTTTAGCTGCGCGTTGGTGTGCATAAATATA
>NW_013548179.1:0-2610 GCF_000499425.1 Eimeria acervulina
AAAAACGCGAAGAGTTCTTGGCTGTTTCTACCAGGAAGTGGGGAAGTTACGGACACAACAGCTCTTCGTCTCCATCACAAATAGCGATTGGCAGCAGATGGATACTCTGGCTGCGCAGGTTACTGGCGAGCGATACTAATGCGCCCCCCATCCCAGTAGCCCCCCAAAGCTGCTTCGATTGGTATTGGGGCAACAGGGCACCGTTCGTGCTATACTTCCTAGTGCTTACAGGGCGGAAAGCGGACACGGCCTGTGGAGATTTTTGGCCTCCTGATTATTGCGCCACTGCAGATATCCCGCTGGGAGGACAGATGCTTGCCCGAGGGGCTTATTCACCTGCGTCGTAGAAACCGGATCCGATGAGAGTGAGGCTGCCTAGAGCGCGAGGAGCTAGCGCAATCATGAGACCTTGTTTCCCAGCCTGTTTCTTGAAGGCAACCTTGCCACTTCTCCGTTCAAAGCAGATACCGGTACTATTTGAGGATCCCCGCACCCGAGACCCCATCGAGGGGCTAGCGATGTATGAAGTATTGGATTGCTACTACAGGGCAAATTATTAAGGAATCCTCGTTATGGTGGGTTCTATCAGGTCCTTAAAGCGCGGGGAAGGTCCCGACGAAATGAACAGTGAGGCTTTGGCTATGGGCAGGGCTGGTTGGCGGTACTTTTGGGTGCTGGTATAGGTTGCAATGCACCTCTGCTGTTGGTTCAAATAGTTTTGCGCATACGGTGCTTGGCCGAACCGCAACGAGCTCTATTCGCGCTTGTGTGAGGTTTAGTTCTGCACACACCCACACGCGCTGTGGCAAACATTAATCGACCGTAGCTATTGAACGGGCTATTGAAGCTACTTGGTGGATCGCCGTTTTGCGTGGCTCTGTATTTCCACCGGTAGGTGTGCTGTGCTGCCAATGCGGGCTTCACGTGATATGACTTGACCAAAGCCCGCACACATCTGCGGAACCATTTTTTGCGGCTAGCTAGCAATGACGCCAGCCGGCAAAGGCAGGTGAGCACGCCTTAATAGTAGTGCGTTATCGGTACGAACACCGCATGCGTAGTCCGTGAAGGCTCACCATGACGCGCCGTAGTGTCTGCACGTTATGTGGGAACAGTAGCCATGAGGGTAGCTTTCCAGAATGTCTATTTCCCACCGCGCGGAATGAAGGTCAAGCAGAATCTTGTTTCCTTCGCGACACATATTCCACACGCAGGAGGGGTTGCACTTGAGAAAACCTTCATTAGCAAAGGGCGTACAGCCTGGCGGGAAAAGATGAAAAGCTGACGGGGGCCAGAAGGTTGTGCAGCGCTAGTGCACGTATAAGGCATAATCTACGCCCTTGACACCTAGTCGGCGTATCATTCGGTACATCGCTCCCAGCTGGGACATCGTAGTGGTGCGGACCAAGAGACTATCGTCGGTTTGTGCACTAGGCCCATGAGACCAAGGTTCAGCCTAACTTTGGTTTGCATGGGTGGTTCACTGCTGGATATGCCACCCTTGGGGGTCGTCCTTAGTATCTCAGGATGTTCATCCCATTTCCATCCGAGTATTGGGAAGAGCCTATCCTGCTCGCTCCTGGAGCAGTTTCGATCTACGCTTGGGTCAGATCCGCTGCGTGAGCGACACACGAGTGCAACCAGGCAAATCGCCATCAGGTGGTTGGGCTCCTTCAAGGAGTCGGCGTAACTAACCATTCTGGGTGGTGCAGAGTTTCGGAATTAAAAAAAGTTTAGTCAACCTCTGACGCTTGAAGCTTAAAACAGAATGAATGCAGGGCCTCCGATAGAAGCCCATGCACGCAGTGAATTGGTAAAAATTAGAGCACAAGCATGGGACGGGCGTGGTTCAGCCGGCAGGCCGTTTGAAGCTACAGCAACGCAATATCTGACGCGGTGACAAGCTTTTCAAACTAGACGATATGATAGCTGTGCTCGTAGTCGGAGACCGGAGTGTGGAAACAAACAGTTGCGAGAACTAGCCTGGCCATCGCGCCTCCTGGAGTATAGTAACTATTCCCGAGATTGGTAAATCCATTCCGCGTGCCTGGAGCCGTAGCACCTTTGTCGTTGAGTTATCGAATGGTTTCTCGCCATATGCCTCATCCACGCCAGGTGAAGGGTAGAATATGATGCGCTGTTAACGAAATAACTTCCACGTAGCCAGACCCGGCTGAAGTAACGCTAGGGCGGGCGCTTCGCGGATAATGCTCAAGCCGCAAGAAAAGAGGAGGTTAACCATGACTTGCGCAGGCCCTAGATAAGCAATGGTATTGTTTTGCTGCACTGCAAGAAATACAGTTCGCTTTGTAAAAGGGTTACATCGTGGTGATTTGCCCAAATACTCTGGCATTTACTGCCTATCCACTCTACGTAGGAACGGGGATGAAGTAAACAAGTCGCTCAGCCTTGCATTCTACATCCAGAAGGTTAGGGTGCACTATGCAAAATATAAAGAGTGACTGTGATTATACCAGAAAACCAACAATATTGCCTAACTGATCTTCTACTGGAAAGGCAGTAGCAAAGTTGTAGGCGAACATTCACGCATCTACCCCGGCAGTCAACCTGGCCTCGCGAAAAACGCTTTTTGGACAGAAGCCCAAATGC
>NW_013548178.1:0-1993 GCF_000499425.1 Eimeria acervulina
CCTTTTAATAATATGCTTTACTTGTCTCCTTTCGCTCTTATCTATACTGTCTCCTTTTAACAATGTGCTTTACTTGTCTCCTTTCACTCTTCTTTCTGCTGTCTCCTTTCTCTTTTCTTTACTTGTCTCTTTTCTTTTTTGTCTCCTTTCTTTCTTTTGTCTCCTTTCTTTCTTTTGTCTCCTTTTGCTTGTCTCTCTCAGTTTGTCTCTTTTCTTATACTTTTGCTGCTGTTGCATTGTCTCCTTTTGCTGCTGTTGCATTGTCTCCTTTTGCTGCTGTTGCATTGTCTCCTTTTGCTGCTTTTGGATTGTCTCCTTTTGCTGCTGCTGGTCTGTCTCCTTTTGCTGCTGCTGCAGAAGAGTCTCTCGTGCCTCTCTTGCATGCGAGTTGCTGCGGGGCCGTGTGGCTGTTGTGCTGCTGGACAGTATTCGTTTAGCTGCAGCAAACCCCAAACAAATACGCAAAAATGAGTTTGAAGGTATTTAAGACCCTAGGGAAAATCAGCAGCAGCAGCAGCAGCAGCAGCAGAAGCAGCAGCAGCAAGTGTAGCAGCAGCAGCACCACCAGCAGCAGTACCAGAAGCAGCAGTAACAGAAGAGTCGCAGCAGCAGCAGCATCACCAGGAGCAGCAGTAGCAGTAGCAGCAGAAGCAGCAAGAGTAGCAGCAGCAGCAGCAGTAGCAGCAGCAGCAGGAGCAGCATTAGCGCAAGCAGCAGTAGCACAAGCAACAGCAGAAGAAGCAGCGGCAGCTGTCTAGACACCTGAGGAGGCCCCAATAGAATATGTTGGAGTTGAAGTGGCTGTTAGGGGGGTTAGAGAAGCTAGAGACACAAATTAGAGTCTAGGGTTTAGGGTTTAGGGTTTAGGGTTTAGGGTTTGGGGCTGGAGGGACAAGGAGGGTTTGCTGCAGGTGCGCAGCGCAGACGGGAGCAGGGGAGACAGAATCACAGCAACCAGAAACAGTCGTGCTGCTGCTGCTGCTGCTGCTGTTGCTGCTGCTGCGGTGTGCTCCAGGGCACTTCGTTGTCGTGTGCGGCGTGGCTCTGTCCCTTCCCAAAGGAGTGACTGCTGTCTCCTTGCTGCAGCAGAAGCAGCAGCAGCAAGAGGAGCAGCAGCAACAGCAGCAGCAACAGCAGCAGCAACAGCAGCAATCGCAGCAGCAAGCACAGCAGCAGGAGAAGAATGGTTCTGACTGTGGAGCTGCTGCTTCTGCTGCTGCTGCTGCTGCTGCTGGTGCTGGTGCTGCTGCTTGGGGTACAGAAGTTAATGCCGGGGAGACACTTGTTTGTCTGAAGCAGCTGCAGCAGTTGTTTGCTGCTGGAATTCGCAGCTGCGACGTCAGAAGTTTTCTCTTAGTAGATCCGTTAAAGCCCCGACCCATATGGGTTAACCCCTTTAGATTTGATGCATGCAGAGACGCAGACGGTATGCAGCAAATTAATAATAATAATAATTATTAATATTAATATTATTATTATTATTGTTATGGTTCTGTTTCTTTCTTTGTCTGTCGCTTCGTCTGCCTCTGTTTTTCTCTCCTTCTTCTTCTGTCTCTCTTTCTCTTTGTCTCTCTCTGTCTCTCTCTGTCTCTTTCTCTCTCGTTAACTAAATATATATAGCTATATACATATATTTATATACACACATATATATATACATATATATACATATATATATGTATATAGATAGGCACCATAGAGACAGAGAGAAGTAGATTCCTGTCTATCTTTCTCTGTCTCTTTTTCTGTCTCTCTCTTTCTTGTTCTCTCCCCTTCTCTATTTATTTTATTTATTTATTTATTTATTTATTTGTTTGTTTGTTTGTTTGTTTGTTTAGGGACAGACAACGACTTAGTTATAATTCAGATGCCGCCTCAGCTGCAGAAGGCCTGGCTGGCGAAGCAGTCTCTCTGCTGTACTTAGAGCGACTGTCTCCTTCTCTTCTTTTGTCTGTCTCCTTCTCTTCTTTTGTCTGTCTCCTTCTCTTCTTTT
>NW_013548177.1:0-2613 GCF_000499425.1 Eimeria acervulina
GCAAGCTTCTATATACATGCGGAGAAGGCCATGTATACACCTGCCAATGAACGCACCCATGCAGGCACACAAATAAGCAGTGCAAATTCACACCTACACAGGCTACCGGCTGATTACACACCAGTCAAGTTTGTTCCGTGGCACTATGGAAACAGCAAAGCAGCATGAGACCTACTCCTGAACCATATCACTCAAGCAGGCCGGCGTAAAATCCAGCACAAACGTGTCCAAGCGGCTGCCGCACGATCCTACGTTTTGACAATGGGAATTGTATGTCACAGAAACAGCGTCTGGAAACAGCCCGCCCAAGCTAGAGCTGGACAAAAATATTTGCCATCCTTTGGCGCGTCTGCAGCACGAGCCTAGCTCCACACCTGACGGCACAAACCTGCAATTAGCAACAGCATTCCTAGGTGGACTCACTTCCTCTTTCTACAGCAAGCAGGGACTAGGCGCAGCCACCACCCTTATACGTTCCTCCGCTCCCTTCTTGCTGCACCCAACTGCTAAGACGGCACACATTTCTCATGCCGCTCATGCTCAAATTCTTTCCGAAAACGACCCTAGCGTATGTACCTGTTCGAGCTTCCTTTTTTGCATGCATGTGACTCGCAGCCACGCTGCCCCAATACACCTGCAAAGCGCTGTTGCGCCCTAGCTCAGATTCACGCTGGCGCACAAATGCCGCAAAACCTCACGTCCGACAAGCAGTGATCCTATCTTTTGCACCTGAACAGCATCTATTGCTTTACCCCGGTTCTCAAGCCACGTGCACCGGAAGGCTGAGAATTGCTGCACTGGAGACTAGTTTGTACTTGAGCAAGCACAAAGTAATCTCAAGTGCACCAATTCTCAGCCTGCCTCAGGCGGCATTGCATACCTATGTACACCCGTCAGAAAGCCGAGGCAGAAGTCCATATCCGCAGAGCAAAGCACGTCGAGAGACAAATGTGGTCCTGTAGCCTGCGAACCTTACCACACGTTCGATCTTGTTATGAGGAAGCTGCGTCTTCTCGAACACGGTACGCAAACTCAGGCAAGCATCTGCTCAGTGTCTCCCTCTCCCCGCACCTGGAGTATCATGCACGGAACACACATGGACACTGACCCATGTTAAATTTAGGCTCAAACACATCCATGCAGAATGCCAACTTGCTGAATGACAGCTCCGAATCCATCTGTGGCAGACGCCTGCGTGTTGCAGTGCGCAAGCATCACACACGCTAATGTACCTTGAAAACAGAACAAACATATGTCCATTGGCCACTCGTCACATGGATTCCTCTGCGCACACGGCTGGCGGCTAGTCGTACGTGTTATGTGTCTCACAAATGCCCCGAGTTTTCATCATGCAGCTAGCGCCACACCTCCCCTGCAGATCCAGACGTGAAACGTTTTCGAACCTGGGATTGTCTACTGCTCTAGCATAGGCATTACCGGCGCATATGGCTAGTACACCAGATGCCCTTTACGTGGATTCACGTCCTCCTTCTAGGGCACAAATGAGCGCACATTCTAACGACCACTGTGCATACCTACCGAATGCCGTTTTGGGCCTCTTCTACACAGCATCTGCAGTCTTGCGCTCATGCTGAAGCCACTGTGATGGATGCCCCAATTTTATTTGGCGCGGCAGGGGCCTTGACACATAATCAAGCTCTTGTCTACAGCTGGGTGTGATCGCACACTCACAGTGAAACGAGTTCTGCTTGCCATGCTTCGGCATGTTGACGCTCTACCGCCTAGTCACTTGCAAGACATTCCAGCCTCACCACCAACTTCCTTGCTGGCTTACCTACAGACAAAGCACCAAACCGCCTCCCCCAACTCCCACCTTCAAGCGCTGCGACACTCACTGGAGAGATACACCCTCGTGAATGACGACAACCACACTACGATTGCCCAGAGAACAACACATCAGCAAGAAGGCACTCGCTGTACCAACAAATAGATCCCACATGAGTGCAAGCGAAACGCAGATAATCTCTAACGTGGCAGCACGCGCAGCAAGTCTGAGAGGGAAGCCGATCCGTTCATTCATCCACACTTTATGTTCTTCAGTGATTAGGAGTGCTTTCATTTGCTGTTCACGTAAACTAGGCTCCTTTGGACGAGTATTCGGGTGGTCCACGCTCCCTTGTTCACAGAAAAAAAAGGCATCGTCACGCGCCGAACTATGTTGTGAGCAAAAGGCGTTGCAAGCACCCTTTCCACATTCTGGTGCAGCTCTGCCTGGACTATCCAAATCCTGGTAAGAAGCAATTCTCGATGGAATGTGCCTGCCAGTTGCCCTCACTAAACATCACATATCTCCCTGATATTCTAACTTACACCTACACTGTGCGCTTTACACCAAACTCACGTCCTCCAACTGCATTGAGCGCGACTAAATCGATTTCGGGTGAGCACAATCTCAAAAAGCGCCCAAGCACGATAAGGTCACTCCCAAACCCACGCGCAACTCGCTGCCACGAGTTGGCACCACCACAGACCCAACACTGAATTTACGCATGACGCCGGAAGTGAAAGATAACACGGACACGTGGCGTCTATTAGCCGACAAAGACAGATTCGCTGCGATACCACCATGGCGTCGCTACAACCACCTCAAGA
>NW_013548176.1:0-1989 GCF_000499425.1 Eimeria acervulina
GCTGTTGCTGCTGCTGTTGCTGCTGCTGTTGCTGTTGCTGCTGCTGTTGCTGTTGCTGCTGCTGCTTCGCGGCACTCGTGCAGCAAATGACCCCTCTTACGACCTGCAACAGCAAATAGATAAATAAACAAAAACAATAAATAAAAGAAAAGATAATCTCTCTTCTGTGGATGATGCTGATTGTCCTGCTGTTGCTGTTGCTGCTGCTGCTGCTGCTGCTGCTGCTGTTTCTGGTGCTGTTGCTACTTCTGCAAGTGCTAGTCCTCTGGTGATGTTGCTGCTGCTGCTATTCTTGCTGCTAGTGCTGTTGCTGCTGCTCCTATTGCTGCTGCTGCTGCTGCAGCAACAGCAGCAGCAGCAGCAGCAGCAGCAGCATTTGCTGCATGCGCGGGAAGCGGACGTACACCTCAAGCATATTTTTTTATGTTTTTTAGGTTTTGTGTCTTCTTTAGAATTTGTTTTATCATATTTTTTGTGTCTTGTGTTGCTGCTTCCTCTTTGTTTTTGATTATTTTGCTGCTGCTGCTGCTGCTGCTGCAGCTTCTGCTGCTGCTTTCTTTCTTTGTACTGCTGCAGCGCTCTCAACTTTCTTGGGTTTTTCATCAATTGACCCCCGACTGTTCGTTCTCCTCTTTCTGCTTTAGCGAGTATAGACAGTCTGTTGCGAAGACGTTTAACTCTAGAGGCAGAGAGGGTGCTGCGTTGCTGCTGCAGCAGCTGCAGCAGCTGCTGCTTCTTCTCTGCTATCTGCTCAGGGCTCCAACACCCCTCAAGCTGTCTCTGACGGTTACGGGGGCCCTTTTGCTGCTGTACAGACTCTAAAGATGCTGCAGAAGCAGCAGCAGCAGCAGCAGCACCAGGGGCCCCCTCACCCTCTTCTGCTTCTTTAGCATTAGCAAAGGATTTTCTGGCTGCCTTCTTCTTCGGTGGATCGCTTTCTGTTGCTTCTGTTGCTGCTGCTGCTGCTCCTTCTCCTTCTGCTGCTGCTGCTGTGTCTTGCTTGAGCTTTCTTTTCTTCTTCGTACTTCCTGCAGCAGCCTCGGGGGCCTCAGCAGCAGCAGCAACTTCTGAGGGGTCCTTTTGTCTCTTTTGTTTCTTCTTAGTGCTTTTCATAGAATCACCCAACTCCCCCTCATCATTATCTGCTGCTGCTGCTGCTGCTGCTGCTGCTGCTGCTGCTGCAGCTGCTGCAGCCTTACCTTCTTTGCGTACCATTGGAGTGCAGCAGCAGCACCCGCGGGGGGCCCCTTTAGTCTTTAAACAAAAAAATAAAATTAAATAAAAAACAAATAAATTAAATAATTAAACAAACTCCCACTGAATCCCTTATAATATCTCCCCTGCAGCTACTGCTCTTGCTGCTGCTGCTGCTGCTGCTGCTGCTGTTGCTGTTGCTGTGGGGTCTTCTGAGGCCCCCAGAATTTGTTGCTGGAGCTATAAACAGCAAAAAGGCTGCTAAACATTAAATAAAAAGAATAAAGAAATCAATTAAAATGAAATGAAGAAGGCAAACAACACGCAGATAAACTTAAATATCTCAGCATACGGGTAACGGGGAGGGGGCCCCCCTACGCTGCTGCTGAGGGGGCCCCCACGGATTTATTATTAAGTTACAGTAGTTGTATGCATTAATAAATAAAATAAACAATAAATTTAAAATTAATTATTTATTATTATTCAAACAGACTAAAGAAGTTCCTCCTCTTCAACAAAAACCTCCTACACCAAGCAGGGTACGGGGGGCCCCCAGAAGCTTAGGGGGCCCCCCACAGCAAACAGGGGCCCCTCATAGCTGCTGCCCCTCTGAGGCCTTCTAGAACCCCTTAAGGTACCCTTGGGGGGCCCCTAGGGATGCCCCTATGGGGGCCCTTTGGGGCCCTTGGGGACCCATATGGGGTCCCTTGGGGGCCTTTAGGGGGGCCCCTTGGGGGCCTTTAGGGGGGCCCTTTGGGGGCCCCTTGGGGGCCTGTTGGGGGCCCTTATGGGCCC
>NW_013548175.1:0-2371 GCF_000499425.1 Eimeria acervulina
ACAACCTGTATCACTTGGTGCCAGATCAGTTCTCCCTGCAGTGCTGTATAACGGACCAGAGACGTTATTGGAGGGAGCCACTTGGTTAAAGCCCTTTTCTTGTTGAAACCGTATTGCCGAATCGGATAGCATGGTGGCAAGCTGAGCTATCCTCCTCGCTGGATCCACCTCCAAATTCCTCCCACCAAACACTTCATTCGTTTGAGGAATACCTAGTTCCTCTGTCAGCTCCAGGCACTGGTCTAGTATCCCAGAGAGTTCAGCTTCATGCCCGGACAGATCGCGACGAGTCAGCCCTCCATGAGTTTCTCTCTTGTTGGGTACGTGGCATACGGCCACGAGGGTTAAAATCGTCACGAGCGAAACAATGGATGCTAGCACCAAAGGGGCGAGATGTCTCTGGCTGGGCCGTTTCGAGTGTGTCCTGCTTGTACCGGTGTCTCGGAGCCCATAGCGTTGTGCCACGATGGCTCCGCTCAGCTCTCCGTCACTCAGAAATATTCTTGAAAAGGCCGGAGGTTCATGCAGTTCTTTCTCGAAAAAGTGTTCTTGTTGGAGGACAGCTTTCGGCAACATGTTTACGAACAGTGTAACTTCACGAGGTGCGTCCCACGCTGCTGCTGGTCAAAATCCCACAAATGTGCGATGTGCCTCCAAAAGTGTTCGCTGTGATCTTCAGCAGCACATCTCAAATCTAAATTTGCAAGGTCGTGCGTGCAAATGCCACATAGTTCAAGAAGCACCAATACAATCGATCAATTACACAACGGTACCCTGACTTATGGACAAGCTCGCTCTCAGCGGGTACCCGACACACCGAATGACTTCACTACGGACGCCCTTGCTCAATCCATCATAGCTGCGTTAATGTTTGCATTGGCTTTTCGTTGTAGATACTTCCACGTTTAAAGGCAGGGCGGGGGGTAAATATTGTCAACGCCGCCGGTGCAGCCGCTGGACCTTCCACGCGTCATCCTTCCACTGCCCCAAGCGCCTATGTTCAACGAAAAGACCTGTAAATATGGATCTGGATGCATAGTACGTCAATAGCAATGCTTTGCGCATAGTTGCAAAGATGCACTGAAGCGGGGATTTCTGCCTTTGTTGCAAGCACTACGCAGCATCTAGACAGTGACAATCACTGAATTAGACACCTTTGGTATCATTAAACAACAGAAGCAACTAGGCTGGAGTGCTGAGCGACTGCGTCTTGGGGCGCTAAACACACGTGTCTGACAATACTACACGGGGAATACAGCGGAAGCCACCTGGGGAAGGAGCCCGGGTCATTTCACCTCAACGCTGGTGAAGGAGATTGCCGCTACTCTTCTTTTCGCCAGGGCAATCTCTGTAACGCCTACTGAGCATGCTGCATTTGCTCGAAGAATTGTCGGGCTGCTGGCTTCTGATGTTGGTTTCCCTTGGCTTCGTATGGTGGTTTCCCGTAGCTTCTGAAGTTGCCCCAACTGTATAGTAAACAAATCAAGGTAAGCGCATGCCGCAGCCAATGCATCTGAGACGGGGAATGGATTCAGTCTGAGTCTTCAGTAGCTGGTGTCTCTGTGCTAGGACAGAACAGTGCATGTAGGCAGCCCAGTGAGGCACATGATATTAGTTGAGTTTCTTTTGTGAAGGTGCCACTGACACGCCAGGCGAGCATTCGCAGGGGCCTCCGCAAAGCGTCTGCTTTGTCAGTAGGGTTGAACCACAAACGTCCGCTGGGAACAAACGCGGTGATGTGCAGCCTGCTAGCCCATCCTTTGCTGCGCGACCAGGCATACGAGGGCGTCTCCCCTGTTTGAGGGGAAGCGTGTGCAAGAGGAGCAGATGTAGCATGGTCTGCCGAAACTGGGACATACAGTTCTGGTGGAGTGCAGGCTGCCTAGCCAGGGCCACGTAACAAAAAAAGTTGTCAACAATTCCACTTCATGCAGAAAAGTGGTGCTCGCACATAGGGTCGCCTCGTACCACTAGTTGTAGCAAGGTGCTATGCATTTCATGCCCCCCCCACTCTCACCCGCCACCAGCCGTTAGTTAGGCCGCTGTGCTCAGGATGCCTGGGTATGGCTGGGGAAGCCAGCATCTTTTGGAAAGCTCGTTCCTTAAATCTTGGGACCACACTGCAGCTCACGGCGTTTCTCTGCTATAGTCGAGGACTCCTTTACTGGAAACACTGGAAACAGGGACTAGCGCTGAGCCACAGTTAGTTATATGAGGGTTTGTCAATATATGTTTTAAGTAAGATCCGCGTCAGAGCATAAATAATTAGCTGCAAGCGGGAGACTGCACGGCTTGCAGCAGACGGCCCATAGAAGACGGAGGAAAGTGAAGACGGCCTGGCCCACTGTTCCCGTAGGATATTGTCAGGTCA
>NW_013548174.1:0-3205 GCF_000499425.1 Eimeria acervulina
TTCGTCATCGAAGGCATTGACTGAGGCACTGCTAGCAGCAGCTGCATTTGACACCTTTGCGGTGTTTGTCTCGTGGCGTTTCGGGCGTTAGGCAGCCAGAGCGCAACAGAGTGCTTGCTGCACAAGGGAGCGAATTCTTTACTGAATGGGATGGCCATATCCATGATGTATCTAGAGGCCGCAGCACTGCAGACGAATGGGGAGGTGCACGTGGGTACTACGCTATGCGGTAGTAAGTTGACAACATTACGTTTGATTTCGTGAAGCCGCACTGCATTCATTTCACCACTTTCATCTCGACGGAGACACTTAATACGACGCCTGTTCACGCACGGGATGATGGCATGGCCTTGCATTTTGCCTTTCGGCGCAAGGCACGCACGTGCCTTGAATTGAAGCTGGACACCATTGCTGTTGGCGTCTGTATCTATCAAGAGGAGACGAGGGGACGTTTGCGCAAATCTGAAGGCACGCGTCTGCGTAGGTGGAAGGCAGTAGGCTCCCACGTTTGCCAGCGTCGTCTGCCATAGGCGAGATCCTGGAGGTGCGCTTTTGCAAAGGTTACAGCTAGTCCAGGTGTAAGCTTTGGGGCGGAACTTTGGGGCGGAACTATCTACGTGGATGCTAGTAGAACGTTTGGGGCTACGGGGAGTTTTACATGAGGTGCATGATGCTTCTGAGCTCGCCGAACAGTTGGTAAGTCTTTTACCAAACCACTGGGGGACGAAGTAGTCAGAGACACATTATTGGGAAAGAACCAACCCACCAGGCACGTTGACAAGCATTCGTTCTGCGTGCTGTTGTGGAGATCCGGCTCAGCAGTGGTATCTAACGTCAGCGGATTGAGGGAGCTGAAATGAAGGTTTGTCTCCCACGGTGGCATTGGTAGCTTGCAAGAGGAAGAAATGCGTCGAGCTTGCGAGATTTGAGCGTGAGACGAAGTGGGGAATTTAGTTGCTTTGATCGGACTGCTGGCAACACGGCACAACAAGTGCGTTGCGCCCAAAGCCCACGCGAAGCTGGCAGGGGCGGACCTGCTCCTTTGCAGGGTGCCGGCGTATCTGTGAGGAAAAAAACAGGTTTTCCATCAGTGAACAGGCTCAGCGAAAGGGGCGCAGTGCACGTGTGGAGAGCCTTTGTGAATGCAGTGGCTGGCAGTGCGCATGACGGTTCAAGGGTTGCAAGCCCTTAAAAATAAGAGAAGGGAATCTTGCGGTGGGCCACTGCTTGAGGTGATCGTTGTGCTTCGCTCCTAGTGTGCAAAACCTCGCACGTGGCATTGGGCGCTACTGAGGGCGTTACAGGGCATTGGGCACCCTCGGGGTGGCTAGCCGGAGGAATAGGCGGAAGGTGGCATCTGCTGTGCTTCATACATGGTGACATGCCTCTGTGATGTGGTGCTTGAGTTCGTTGGTCAGCGCGTCGGGTGCATGAGAGGCGCTGAGAGACTATATATAAACAACTGTGGACAGGAGAGTTGGTGCTCACACCACATTAGCAATGGCGTGTTGTGTATGGCGTTGGACGCAACCCTCTTTAGCTGTATCGAGGACCCGTCCATCTCGACATCTAATACTGCATCGCTACAGACGACAGACATTGGTTGGGCATTGTCCTGAGATATGGTTTGATGTGTGGAAGCGTTCTCTCTTGCTCCCCCTACATGCTGTTTCGGTAAGTGGTGTCTGAGGCAACGCTTGGTTTTAGGCGCAGGTGGGGGTACACGTTCGGCTGTAGATATGCTGACCGGCAGAGGAGGTTGCACGGGAAGCATTTAACCGTCGTCGGTTTGCTGTTCTGCACTTGAGTGGAAGCCGGGGTCTCTTCCTAAAGTTTGGTCAGCATGGCCTATGGTCAGCAGACATCAAGAAGGTGTCCATAGTCTGGGTAACGGTAGGGGCGGTTCAGGATGGGGCTTTGTGTTTGCGCGTCTATGGTGCGGCGCGCTTGCATGGCATGGTTTGAACTGATCAGGGCGTGAGTTATTGCTGGGACGACTGTGGTGGGCGTTGTGAGGGCATGGGCATTGGTGAGTGGATTGCAGCTGTGGGATGTGGCGTTGGATGGAAGGAGCGGTGCGGTGAGAGCGTTCTGATAGGGCCCGCCTGCTGCGTTCAAGCATTGGTTGGGCATTGTATTGGGGTATTGGTTGATGTGTGGAGGCGTTCCGCCTGGTTCCCTATACTTGTTTATTCGGATTCACCCGTCTGATGGAATGCTTGGTTTCATGGGAAGGTGGGTTGTACAACCGCGGCTGCAAATATGGTGGCCGGAAGAGCCAATTGCGTATGATGCATATACAGACCGTTTTTTTGTTGGTTTGCACATTAGTAGAAGCAGGCGTGTCATCGTAAAGTTGGGTCAGCGTGGTGTATGCTCAGTAGCCATCAAGCAGGTGTCGAGAGTTTGGATAATGGTGGGTGTGCGGCAGGGTAGGGCTCTGTGCTTACGCGTCGATGGTGCGTCCTGTTTGTGTGGCATTGCTGGAATTGAGCAGACTGTGCGTGATTGCGGGGACGCTTGTGGAGGGCACTATGAGGACATGGGCATTGGTGAGTGGACTCCAGCGGGGGGGTGTAGCGTTGGATGGAAGGAGCGCTCCGGTGACAGCGTTCTGATAGCGCCCGCCTGCAACGCACAAGCATTGGTTGGGCATTGTATTGAGGTATTGGTTGATGTGTGGAAGGGGCATACCTGGTTACCTTTGCATGTTGTTTCGGTAAGTGGCGTCTGAGGCAATGCATGTTTTGTGGTCAGGTGGGTGTACAACGGCGGCTGAAGATATGTTGACCGGCAGGAGCAACTGGGTGCCAGGCATATGCGCGGCGTAGGTGTGTTGTTTTTTAGCTGACTGGAAGCGGGCATCTCATCATAATGCGATGTTAGCATGGCCGGTGGTCTGCAGAGATAAGGCAGGTGTTGATAGTTTGGAGAATGGTAGGGGGATTTAAAGAGGAGTCTTTGTCTTTACGCATTTATGGTGCGTCGTGTTTGTGTGGCATGGTTTGAATTGAGCAGGACGTGAGTATTGCTGAGACGATTGTGGAGAGCGTTGTGAAGTTGAGGGCATGAGTGAGTGGTTGGCAGCGGGGGGGATGTGGCGTTGGATGGAGGGAGCGGTGCGGAGAGAACGTTCTGACAGGGTCCGCCTGCAACGCACAAGCATTGGTTGGGCATTGTATTGAGGTATTGGTTGATGTGTGGA
>NW_013548173.1:0-1999 GCF_000499425.1 Eimeria acervulina
CAGCAGCAGCAACAACAACAACAACAGCAACAGCAGCAGCAGCAGCAGCAGTTTGACGATGCTTTCGGGGCCCTAGAACGTGTAGACGTACAATCAGGAGGCTGCAGCACTCCTCCTCTGTCTTTTCCTGTAGGTTTTCAGCTTGCTGCTGCTGCAGCACCGAGCTTCTTATCTAGCTGCCAGCAGCAGCAGCAGCAGCAGCCAACAGCAGCAGCAGCAGCAGCAGCAGCAGCAAGAGGCAGAGGACCAACGTTGGCTACTCAGTTGAACTCTGTGTTTCTGCTTGCGGAAGATGCAGAGCAGCAGCAGCAGCTGCTGCTGCGGCTGCTGAACAGTCGAGCAGCAAATAAAATGCTGCTGTTGTATGGTTCTGGTGCAGCAGGCGGCGTGGTGGAGCAGCTGCTGCAGCTGCAGCAGCAGCAGCAGCAGCAGCAGCAGCAGCAGGCCCTAGGGACGAACAACAGAGACCCTCTGTCTCTCTGGCTGATGTCTGCTGCTGTTCATTTTGTGCAGCAGCAACCGCAAGGAGAGAAGGAAGCAAATAATATATTTGAAGCTGCTGCAGCAAGCTGGGTTGAGGTGTTTGTGGTGTATATACACTCTAATGAAGAGGAGCTTGCTTCTGCATGTCTTCGTTTAGCAAACTGCTGCAGCAGCAAACGGGTTGCTGCTGCTGCTGCTGCTAGACGTCTGCTGCTGCTTCACCTCTGCCTTGCTGCTCCCTCTGCTGCTGATGTTGTGATGCTGCCCCTTGCTGCTCTGCCGATGTGGGCTGCACTGCTAAGCGACAACGAAGACTCAGCAGCAGCAACACAGCAGCAGCAGCAGCAGCAGCGGTTGATGTCTGCTGCAGAGCTGTCTCAGTCGGTCCTCAGCCCTCAACTAAGTCATAGACGCTTCTATTCCTGCGACTCAAAGGATGCTGCTGCTGCTGCTGCAGCAGCAACAGCAGCAGCAAGCATGCCTTTGCTGCTGCAGGAGATAGAAGCTGCAGCTCGCCATAGGCTGGGAGAGCCCAAGGACAGCTCCGCTGCAGCAGCAGCAGCAGCAGCAACTGCTGTTACTGCTGCTGCTCCCTGTGTCCTAATAGACGCACGGCCTGCAGCAACAGCAACAACAGCAGCAACAGCAGCAACAGCAGCAGCAAATTCTCTCTTTTCACCCCTCACTACCGACCTTGTGTGCAGCGGCTTTGCTGCCGAACAGCAGCAGCAGGAGCAGCAGCAGGAGCTGCAGCAACACGAACAACAACTGGGTATGCTGCCTTCTTCAGTTGAGAAAGCAGCAGTAAAGAGATGGCTGCAGGTGCTGGGAGCTTCTGCTGCTGTTTTACTTCCTGCAACAAGCTACCAGCAGCAGCAGCAGCAGCAGCAGCAGCAGCAGCAGCGGCACCACTCCTGGCTTACTTGGGGGGCTCATTTAAATCAAGCAGCAGCTGCTGCTGTTTGTCGCGCGGTTGTTTGTAGGAGGGATATTCAGTCTTCAGATTTAGATATCGTTTTTGCTTATAAGCTGCTGCAGCAAGTGCAAGCTGCTGCTGCTGCAAGCAGCAGCAGCAGCAGCAGCAGCAAGGGGCTCCTCACCTGCGTCCATACACTCCAACTGCCTCACAACAACAACCTCGCCATCACATCAGATGCAGCAGCAGCAGCAGCAGCAGCAAAAGAAGAAGAAGACCCAGCAGCAGCAGCAACAGCAGCAGCAGCAGCTGTGGTGTATCTACAGCCCCCTGCTGCAGCTCAGGCTGAAGAAGCAATATGGGTTGCCAGCTTGCTGCAGCTAATTCAAGGAGGAGGCCGAGGGCTGCGTGCAGCAGCAGCAGCAGCAGCAGCAGCAAGGAGACCAACCGCTAGCAAACGCAAGCAGCAGCTGCAGCAGCTGCTGCAGCAAGATGCTGAAGCAAGAGATGGGAAGATCTGCTGCGCCTGTGGAGAGCTGCTTGGCGATTCAGAGCAGCCAGCAGCAGCAGCAGCAGCAGCAGCAGCAGCAGCAGCAGCAG
>NW_013548172.1:0-3051 GCF_000499425.1 Eimeria acervulina
CACGACAACTGCACCACAATTGCAGACAGGTTGTTGGGAAGTCAGAGTGGAACTAACATCCCTCTAAAACTAATTCATATACAGAACACACAGATATACTAGCTCATCTACGGAACACACAGATATTGCAGCGTCTTCTTCACCGGCTGTACTCCCAATGTAAGTGGTCTTTATTCGGCGCACAGCGCATACAGGCGCGAGCAGCAGCCATCAAGAGTACAATCGTAACAGGAGTCCTCGATCTTATCCGGTGACTGCTGTGTGCAGCAGTAGAGCGAAAAGACTGAATGTGAGAGTTCCTAAAACGCAGCTGATGTCCCTCACAACTCCCAGAGGCCCTTGGCGCAGTGGCTCAACGGCCTGGGGATGGGGAAGAGGAGGCAGCCTGAGACGAGTTCCAAATCGCCTTGCTGCAACTGGAGGTGTAAGGCAGCCTCTACATGCGAGCACAACCATGTCCCATTCCTAGCATACGCATACACTGTAGTCAATTGTCGTACTTGGCCCCTATAAACAGCCTGCATGCAAGTCGAAATGCGCCATCGAAGTTCAGAGAGACCCTGCTACGTTTGTCTCTCCACAACCCTCAAACAGCACACGCACTCCTGTGCTCCCCTCGTGTGCCTGATCACCCAGTGAGGCATGGGTGTACCAGCGAGGTGGTGCTTCTGCTGCCTTTGCTTCTGCTACGATGAAAATTTCGAAATAGTCGACTTCTGGACTATTCTGCATCTTAAGATGGTCCTCTGATAAGATCGAGGGCACTCCATAGCCAAGGATAAGGTGGATGATGCTCTGTCACGGGAAATATCTGATGATGCTTGATTAAATCGTCTACTATACTGAGCAGTGCTATGAGCGAACCCGCCCTGATCCGGGCGTGAGTTTCGCTGCTAGCACCTGCATCCATGGACCGTGCCACCAAGTAAGCAAAAAGGCTGCTGAGCTCCCCTACAGGGATCCTGGGTACAGCGGCGCAAGGGCTAGAGGCTGGTGCTGAGGGAAGGCTGCATGTGATGAGCTGCGGCGCACTGTTCTGCAACTAATGCTGCAAGGCGATCCTATAAGGAAGCACACCTACGCCCCCCCTGCCAGATGCACTAAAACTATAGGAAACCGTCTGGCCTGCCAGTCAGCCTGCACGCAAATAGAAATACAAGTTCAGGTTCGCATAGATCAATATAGATCCCGACGAGTTCAAGATACGTTGTCGACCCGTATGTTTTGCTTACTGTCCCCGAAGTAATCTGGGCCCACCGCAGAGGCATGGCAAGCCATGTGTTTCCCGGCTTGAAGCCGAAACTGTGGGCATTTGCCCTTTTAATATTCCTTCAAAAGCATCGGGATGTGTATAGGCAGGCGAAGTTTGAAAGCTTTGGAAGAGCCGGCCAATCAACTGTCGACGACTGCAAGGAACGGAACAAAAGTTGCCCAGGGTATACAGCACGCCAGAACTGCGCATGCGGGGACAACTGCGAGATGTCTTGGCATACGTTGGGTACATCAAAGTGCACATACCATTGGAATTTAAAAAAATAGAGGCAGAAGACGAAAGTGCAAGGTGGTTGCAACCGCACCCTCAGTCGATGCAGTTGGCCCGTTGCTGAGCGACGACCAAGCAAGGCATCCCCAATGAGGCGACGAAGTAAGAATGAGGAGGTACGAAAAGGAAGTGAAGACCAAATTATTTTACTTATTTTGTTATATTTACGCTTTTTGTGCAGTAAGTGGAATGTACTCGTCTTTCCTCTTCAGTCATGTGCTGCAAGTATACGTCTTGAGGATCGAGTTTTGCTGCGGGTAACTGTGGCCCGGTGCTTTTAGCTGGGATCACGAACTTTCCAAGGCCGTAGGAGCTTCTTTTTGAATACAACTGGTGGGGTTTTGGGACCTTTAGCATTTTCCTGCCCAGATGGTCGAGTCAGCTGATGACGCGGCTCCCCACCTGGAGCTCGCTGCTGTTGAGGAGGAGGGCAGCAGCAGCCAGTTGAACAGACAAGGCAACGCGGAAAATGATCCCATAGCGTCCGACTTCGTCCTCATCACGCGCAACAAAAAGAGCTTCCTATCGCCCGTGGTTCTTGCTGCAGCCGCAGCCCTCGCGTGCACTGTATGCGTGTGTATACAGATGCGCAGTATGTATAGATATGCATAAATGGGCATTCTGATGTATGTAAATTGCACGTGCGTGTATGTGCTACTCTTGTTGCATGCTGTGTGTAAACTGTGTACAAATGGAAATAGATTTTGTTCACTTTCATTTTCCGTACAAGAGCGTGCAGTCTGTGCTCGAAGTATGGTGTATACCGGCTGCTTGACAGCAACAGAAACGCAAAAAACGTGCAGTAGCAGGACAGGACCGGCTTGCAGTTCAGATATGAAGAAAGAGGGTAATGGCGAAGTACACCGGGGGAAGAGTTTGGAGGTTTCAGTTGTCGAATCTCTAGTATTATCCCGTTGGTGTCGAGGGCTCGGGTGTCGGCCCTGCAAAGTGAATAAGTGTTCTGTTGTCTCAGTTGAGTTCTTGGTTGTGTGTTAACTGCAGGAGGAAGGAACTTTTGGGTTTACAGGAGAGGAAGTGGGAGCCGCTGCTGCCCCTAGCCCAGTGCCACCTCCCGTGGGGGAGGAGCAGCACGACGAGGAGAAGCTGCCAGAGTCTCTGCCTCCTGTCCGTCTGACGCTTTGCAGCATGAGGGTCTTATTTTTGGGAGTGGGGCGGAGTTGAGGATTTCAGGTTTATGGTTAAGTCTTCTCCGTGGAGGCGCTGTCTACGGCCAGGCGAACCCTACTTTAGAGAATAGAGTTTAGGGTTCAGAGTTTAGGGTATTTTGTTTTTGTGTACAGTCGGGGGAAGAGGAAGAGGGACAATCAGGCGATGATGGTATTGATGCAGAAGAAGAAGAGGACGAGTACATGGACATGCAAAGTGCACTAGGCTCGCCAACCCTCGTACGTCAGGTGACTGAATCATGACGTACAGGCGTTGTACATGCAAGCTATAACAGGCTCGTCAACTATATATATAGCTATACATATATATAGTTAGAACGC
>NW_013548171.1:0-2137 GCF_000499425.1 Eimeria acervulina
GCTAGCTGCTGCATTGTTGTTTACCTGTTTGACGCCGTCTAGCAGGGGAACCCCAAATGCAAAGACGAGGGCCCCCGTGAGTTGGGCGTAGTGAACGTCGGAGACAGTGAGGGGCCCCACACCGGATCGAACAACCCTTAAAGGCCTCCACTGCTGCAGCAGAGACTTTCTGTATGCAGCAGCAGCAGCAGCTGCAGCAGCAGGTTTGTCTTTGTCCCCTTGTGTTTGTTTTCCTGTGTCTTCATCTTCTCTTTCTTCTTTTTCTTTGTCTCCTTTGTCTTTGTTTGTTTGTCTTGGTTGATTTATTAGTGCTGCTGTAGGGGAGGCTCGGGCCTGTTCTAGAGCTAGTGCTACAGCAGGAGATAGATTTTCTTCTTTTGTTTTTTTATTTGCAGTGTCTATCCACATCAACAATGCCTCTAAACTACCCTGATCTCCAGCCTTCAACACCAACCCCACCTCCGGTAACACACTCCCCCCCAAATGCCGGAGACACTCCGATGCAGATATAGTGGCCTTAGGACCAACACATCTCGCAAACCCTAAACCCTAAACCCTAAACCCTAGACTCTCAACCCCAGACGCTAAACCCTAAACCCTAAACCCTAAATCCTAGACCCTAAACCCTAAACCCTAAACTTTAAACCCTAAACCGTAGAGCACAAAACCACTGTCATCCATACTAAATACACACAAACCCTAAACCCTAAACCCGAAAAAACAACCAACCAATCATACTACATTCTCAGCCCTAAACCCTTAACACGAACTCTAAACCCTAAACCCTAAACACCAAACCCTCAACACTACTCCCTAAACCCCAAATCCTATACCACGAGCCCTAAACCCGGAGCCCTAAACCCGGAGCCCTAAACCCTAAACCCTAAACCCTCAACACCAACAAGTACGATGGGTCCTCCTACCTGGTCTTCTGCTTCCGGGGCCTCAACACTTTCCTTCTGGGTAGCTCGCGCCTGTGGAGACCGCAATCCCACCAACCCTTAACCCTAAACCCTAAACCCTAAACCCTAAACCCTAGAGCAATGAGCGCTCGCTAGTACTTCGTGAGGCGAAGACGAAGCGTGAAACCCCTCGCCTCCTCCCAAGCCATTCTCCCCTTTCCCCAATGCAGCAGCAGCAGCAGCAGCAACACTTGCAGCAGCAGCAGCAGCAGCAACAGCAACATTACCTCAAGAGCTCTCTGCGCCATAGCAGCAAGTTTAGCAGCTTGTTGCTGCGTCTTCGTCTGTACAATCAGTTGTCCTGCAGAGGCCTCTAAATCCCCTAACCCAGCAATCTCCACTGCTTCGTTCATCCCTGCAAACGGTACCCTTATGGGGGCCCCCTGGGGGCCCCCCTTAGGGCCCCTCTGGGGCCCCCCCCCATGGGGGGCCCCCACTAGGGGGCCCCCACCTTGGGGGCCCCCATCTTGGGGGCCCCCCTGGGGTTTATAGAGTTTCTTTATGCGGCCATAGTGGGGCCCCACAGCTACCCATGCTCCTTCTTGAAGATAACCCGACCGCACAATTGCATGCAGTACACGGCCCCGTTTGGGGTGTACGCGCACCTCCAAGACGAAGCCTCTTGCTGCAGCAACGGGGGCCCCTGCTGCTGGTGGAGGCGGAAGAGATAGATGCAGCAGAGACTCCGCTAACAATGCTATGCACGCCTCTAAGTCTGATAGGCCGTAACCCGTGCGTGCACTCACAGGAATAAACTGCACACATACAAACCCTAAACCCTAAACCCTAAACCCGCCTTTAACCCCTAAAATAAGATACAACACCTAAGTCATACACCGTAGAAAAACATCGAAAGATTAAATTTAAAACAAAAACCCTAAACCCTAAACCCTAAATACATGTGGTGCATGAATCCTAAAACCCTAAACCCTAGACCCTAAGACACTAAACCCTAAACCCTAAACCATCCACAACAGCCACACCATAAACGGAATAAAACTCCTAAACCCTAAACCCCAGACCACCTTACAACGCATAAACCCTAAACCCTAAACCACCTAAGACACCATAACGCTAAACCCTAAACCCTAAACCCTAAGTATAGCTGGCTTATAGGGGAGAGAAAATGAGACAGAGAGAGCAGCAACGAAGCAAATAAAACAAACAGCACATAA
>NW_013548170.1:0-2162 GCF_000499425.1 Eimeria acervulina
CTTACGACTGCAAACAAAAAGCCCATTGCCAAACAGCATCCGAAGCTAGGCGAGCGCGGAGTGCATATCCCTGCGATGTAAGAAATGTGCGGCCCAAGCAACGCTCGATAGGGAAGTCAATTCAAGTTAACCAGTGACAGCAAGGAGCAGTTGCTGCCGCTAAATGTACATCGCTCGCTCTACAAGCAAAGATGGGGCCGTTCGATTTTTCCAAGCCTCCGACGATCGAATGGCTTATACAGAACTTTGTAGCCTTGACCACGCGCAACTACTCAATAAGTGTAATTGGCGCTGATGCTAGCAAATCTCAAGCACATGCACATTAGTCCTCCGGACCGCACCTCCTCCGTACCTTGGTCGCCTTTATCCCGGGGCAACGAGGACACAGGCTCACCACACCCCTCGGCTATCACACTGCGCATAACGTGCTTCATCCACCCACTGAAGAACTTGCGATGAAAACTCCGTGCGAAAAATGAGTGATAATTCGCTTTAATCACCTCATGAGAAAATATGAAACGCTTGCAGTGGCGAAGTGAAACAATCTATCGGCCCTCCTTCGTGTACAAGTTCTTGTCCACAAGCACATATATGGCTTTACCCTGCGCGCACGGAAGCGTTCAAACAAAAGAAGCCTTGCACAAAATATGTGGGCTAAGAGTATCTCACGGTCGCTGCTGACAGAGCTGGCTGCTGTCATCGGAACATTTGCCTAACTGTGAATCCAAACTAGATGCATACTTCCTGAACGGAACAGTGTGCGACTTCAAGAGAAGGCATTCCCCACCCTGTGTACACATAAATGAGCACGAAGTGCCCATTCCATGAATGCAAGTAGCAAGCACTTTGAACAGTCTCTTCCTTAAGCATTAAACATTCATTTCATTCATTCAAAAATGTGCGCATGAAGGAAAGGCGATATATTGGTTCACTTCGCCACTGGAAGTGTCTCCTATTTTCTCATGGGCTGCTTGGCTGGGAATAACATGGCCAATAACAACAGAAAGCAAGTGGTTCCAACAGGTATCAGCTTGAAACCGCCTTTAACTCATGTGACAACAAGACCTTGAAAATTACTCCAAGTTGCGGGGATTGGGAACGCCTAAAGAGCGGTTGGCATCCTACCACGCAGCTCTGCCTGCTACTTGTTGGTGGTGCATGCCTTACGAAACGCACGAAGAGAAAGGAGCAGATTGATGAGATACTAGTGACGCTTTCAAAAGTTGCACTCGCGAACGAACCATTTTGACCGATCCCAACAAACCCGATTTCTGACACAAACTACACGCAGCAGATCACATGCACCTCCCATCCCGGTCTCGGGAAGAGCACACGCGCCAGTTTCGAAACAGCCTAGGGTGCGCGACCCTGTCAAACAAGAGCAACTGCACATCAAAGAGCCTCAAAATCCTTGCCCAGAAAATCATCACACAAGCGCACTGCAAAAACGCTGCGATTCCTGACTCGTCTTGCTTGTGCATGTTACCTGCAACAAGCACGTAGGCAGCTGAAATGATGGCTTCTGCTGCTACATCGCGCTGGGAATACTGCAGCGTGTTTGCAGAGCAGTTACACTATTCAGACGCTTGTCGCAACCAATGCGTCTCGCAGTGGCTGTCCAGAAGCCTTCTTGCCTGCCTCGCAAATTCTGCCCGAGTGCGCATCCGAACTAGTTACATACTCGCTGAGACGAGAATCGTGCGAGTGCAAGAGAAGATGGCTTTGCCGCACCGTATCTACAAGCAGCTGAAGTGGAACTGTCTACGGCTTCGGCAACAGTGACCGGCCCTCCAATGTTCTACCCTTAAAGGGCAGTAGGCAACGGCCACAAGAAAGCGGCTGAGTTAACTGGGTGTCGATGTGGGGCGGTCGTTTGTTCAAGTAATGAAGATACTTCACAATTTATGTGAGATCTATCGCTCATCTATATTAGACTAAAATGTCTCCCGCGCCGCTCAGGTTATCGTTAGGCAGGCGTTTTATGTGCTGCACGCTCTACAAAGCCTTCACAGCGATGAGCGTAAATTCACCGAACTTCGATAAAACACTCATCGATCGCATTGAACCAAGCACCAAACATTCGCTCAGTTCTCAGCCAACTAACCAACCATCCGCCCTAAACTATGGTTCGCAGGCAGGCTTAGACAGGTCCATTCGCAGCA
>NW_013548169.1:0-1980 GCF_000499425.1 Eimeria acervulina
CTCCAAAGAAGAGAATTTTAGTCGTGATGTTACCGTACACAATAAAATTGGCTTTCAGTACGGCTAAGCACGCCTCACGAGTGGCCCCGCTGTCCTCAGGAATTGTTGTCCCTTGCCGCACACCAGAGACTACAATGCTCCATGAAATTGTTAGTGTCGGACTTTGTCCTGCTAGTGGTGGTCAATTAATCTGAACATGCTGCAAAAAATACAGAGGGCATAGGCTACCATGGCAGAGCCGCTTCTGGATCTTCCGGTCTGCGTACGTTTTCCTGCAGTCTCGTGTGAATCTGAACACACCGCTGCACTGCCTTCACATTGCTGGCACTACAGCATGCACACTGGGCAACCTCTTATATCAAATGCATGCCCCCAGTATGCTTCACACTCCCCGCTCAGTGATGCACGCAGGTTCTTCACACCACACTGCTTCCCATTCCGGGAGAGCTGACTCGGTCCAACACACCCAGAGTTGACGGCAAAAAATGCTGGCCTTCACAGCATATCAAAAACGCGAACTGGCAAGGCGAAGTCACTCCCCCCCGCGTTTGCTCCTATGCATTTGCATATAAAGGCGCATAGGCACCTAAACGTAAACGTCTGCCAGCCGTCATACCGATCGCAAGATGGCGTGAATGGAAACCAACGCGTCTTGCCATATATATGCCCTCAGTCTCATAGTCGCTGTTTAGAGTGCTGCCTGCAGACCTCTGTGCACCGTCCCAGTATATGCAATCGGATCGAAAAATCGTGGCTGCAACAAGAAGTATAGTCAAGCCTCATTTTTATATATAGGTACACAAAATGTATGTCATTCAAAAGAACTTTTGGTGCACCTCAACCAGCCCCTCCTTAAAGAACTCCGCCCCCGTGAGCACGCTTCTCGCAAGCGGTACCATGGCTTTGGAGCATAATCTGCTAAAATGTTGACCACATAGACAAAGTGTTAGCAACAAACGGTACATACACGCAGGACAAAGGAAAGCTTGAATAGGGCCTTTCTATCACATGTAAGGAAGATGCCTTCTTCAAGGAGAGAAGAGCAAGTTTACAGGATGACGCACTTTCCGAGTGCATTTGCCCAAACCCCAAAATTCTCCCCCGACATCACCAACACAAACACCAGCTCCATACGCCATCTTCCATGTTGGCGTTCAAGCAGGTCCATGTGCTGGTTCCTCCAGATCGCGGCGCCCACTGCACCTCGCGCTGCCTTTGCCCGTGGAATGGGAACCGCACATTCACAATTTTTGCCCTGTATGGCCGGGGCATGGGAACACCACATTCACAACTTTTTCACAATTTTTGCCCTGTATGACAGTGCACTAATCCTGCATTACCCAACCACTGCAACGGGGATTAATCGCGGACGCTGTCCAATAAATGCACATTAAAGCCCCCTACACAACTGTCCTGAAAAATATCAGAAAACCGCACTGACACAGCCATACGATTTACACCCCTACCTAGGCAAGTCTCTACACATCTTCATCTGAACCCACAGCTTTGTCTCCCCACACACTTGGCGTGCAACAGAATGAACGCAAACTGGTGGCACCGTTTAAACGCGTGCGACCATCTGCATGCCCTACGCTTGCTTTCCGTGTCCTTCCTACTGCCCTCCCAATAGGTCCCCAACGGTCAACTGTAACTATGCGCATACTCGCTGAGCCCAACATATTACGGCTACGCTGATTCCGCCGAGTATAAATTTGGAGTCCCACGTTATTCAAGTGCTGATGAGGCATGCAAAGTCCTCCCAAGCTGTAGCAATCGGTGGAGGCGCGCAGGACACTAATCCTTGTACCAACCATCTCTGGAGGGTGTACCTGGATGCTGCGAGACCTTTACAGTAGCGCCAACCGACCAAAAACGCCTACACAATCAGTCGTTGCAGGCACATGAGAACCAAACATTTATATCGATCCAAATGAGGCGAAGATTCGCCTCAGACTGCGTGTTGCATGTGTGGTCAGGCAT
>NW_013548168.1:0-2019 GCF_000499425.1 Eimeria acervulina
ATACATATACATATACGTATATATGTATGTATATCATAGATATATATATATATATATATATACAAAGAGAGAGAGACATAGATACATGCACATGTATATATATTTATATGCAAATATATAAATATACAAGTAAATATATATACTATATATATATTTATATATTTATGATTACATATATATATATATATTTATATTTATATTTATCTCCTACCATGAAGTTTTTGTTTGTTTGTTTTACAGATTTGACGATGTCAATTTGCGTTAGTCCTAAATGCGGCCGTCCTATGTAAAACCCGCCGGTGTTTATTTCTTCTTCATTTTCATCTTCATTTTCATTTTTATTTTGATTATTATTATTATTTTTATTGTTATTTTTATTTTTATTTTCATCGTCTTCTTTTACTTCTTCTTCTGCATTTTTTTCTGAGTCTTTTTCTGTATCTTTTTCTGTTATTTCGTCTTTTGCTGCTGCTGCTGTTTGTTTTTCTTGATTTGTTTCTTCTTCTTTACTTTGTTTGTTTTTATAAACATGATTAAAACCAATATTCATTATCTCTGTCTGCTCTTCTTCACTCATCTCGAAGGGAACAGCAGAAACCTAAAAAAAAAACAAAAAAAAGAAACAGAAAGAAATAACAATTCAAACAAACTCATTAAAAACGTATAAACAGACAAATATAAATATATATGTGTATATGCATATATATATCTATAAATATATATAAACATATTTAAATATCTACATAGATGTTTTTAGAGATTTGTATATAAGTATATATTATAACTACCTACGAAGACATAGATGTCTGTATTATTTATTATTGTTTTGAATAAACAAGCTAAAATATAATAATAATAATAATAATAATATAATAATAATAATATTTTATGTCTTTGTGTGTACATTTACCTGAAGAGATGTTTCTGTAGATCCATAACGTATTTTCGGGGTTTTGTTTAGAAGTTTTTTCATCGTTTGAAGAATATTAGGGCCGACAGGACCCGATCCAAGTAGAAAAAGAACTTCATTAGGTTTTACTGCTTCTGAAAATGTATTAATGAAGCTATTTGCTTTAAAAGAAGAAGAAGAACGCAACAATTCGTCAAGATAATCTATATGACGAGATACAAGAGGAGCGATAACACGATAAGGTGCTGCTTGTATTATATTTTTATTTTTAATTTTATTTTTATTTACTTCTTCTTTTTTATTTTGTCTATGTGCTTGTTGTTTATCTTCTTCTTCTTCTCCTTTTAATTTATTATTATTATTATTATCTTCTTCTTCTGAGGTTGATAATGAAGCATTTAAGTGTTTGTTTAAATGCACATCTTTATTATGTTCTTTTATTTGATTTTCTTCTTTTTCTATTTCTTTTCTTTGTTTTGTTTCTTCTATTTCTTTCTCCTCTTGTTTATTTTTGTCGGCTTGTTTATTTTCTTCTTCTTCTTTATCTTCTTTTATATTCTCTTTTATATTTTTTATTTTTAATTTTTTATTTTCTCTCAGTTTGTTTTCATAAGTCGCAGCCGCCGCAGCCACCGCCAACACTCTCCAGTACGAACTTCGATATCTGAAGAATAAATAAATTTAATTAATTAATTAATATAAATTAAATTAAACTAATTTAAATTAAATTAAATTAAATTAAATTAAATTAAAAATTAAATAAAACAAAGTCAAGTAGAATAGAATAAAATAGAATAAAACAAAATAAAATAATGTAAAATAATGTAAAATTAAATTAAATTTAAATTAAAACAAAATTAAAATAAGATTAAAATAAAAATAAAATAAAATAAAATAAAATAAAATAAAATAAAATAAGATAAAATAAAATAAAATAACTAAGCATTAAATACAGACCTGCTAATTAGATGAATCTTCGCTCCTTTTGTTTGCATCGCAGCTTCAAAAATAATTGAAGTATTAACATGATGAAAAGGATTAACAACAACAAAAGTAATATAAACCAACTCCTCAGTATCAGCAGCAGCAGCAGCAGCATCAGCAGCAGC
>NW_013548167.1:0-1553 GCF_000499425.1 Eimeria acervulina
TAGCGGTGCGTTTGAGGAAGCGATGCGGTGGTGTTCGTGGGCGTTAATGGAGGCTGGATACTGTGTGCTGGTTCATGCTAGGCTGTGTAGCGTTCAGCGTCTATTGCCACGCAGCCGGTGCGCATAAATGCAAGACGAGGCGCGTATGCGTGTTAAAGGCTGCATTGTATTTGGCAGCTGCAGCGCTGTGGATTGAGTAGGGATGGGGGGAAGGCAAATGGGGGTAATATAGTGTATAGTGGGGGACAAGAAGGGGCTGGGTTTTGAGTGTGGGTTGTGATTAGGAAGGGGGCGACGTGGTATGTTGGGAGTTGGTTCGGAGGATTTGAGTGACGGATATTTGTTGGAGTGGATGGCTTTGCATACGGCAAGACAGGCAGCTAATGTTGGAGGAAGGTCAGGGGTTGTGTATGTGGAGCGGTGTGTCATTTTGTGGTTGAGCAGGCAGGTATTTAGCGGTGCGTTTGAGGAAGCGATGCGGTGGTGTTCGTGGGCGTTAATGGAGGCTGGATAGTGTGTGCTGGTGCATGCTAGGCTGTGTAGCGTTCAGCGTCTATTGCCACGCAGCTGGTGCGCATAAATGCAAGACGAGGCGCGTATGCGTGTTGAACATTGCATTGTATTTGGCAGCTGCAGCGCTGTGGATTGAGTGCGGAAGGGGGGGAAGCTAAATTGGGATAATATAGTGTAGAGAGGGGGACAAGAAGCGGCGGGTTTTTGAGTATGGGTTGTGATTAGGAAGGGGGCGACGTGGTATGTTTGGAGTTGGTTAGGAGGATTTGAGTGGCGGATATTTGTTGGAGTGGATTGCTTTGCCTACGGGAAGACGGCCAGCTAATGTTGTAGGAAGGTCAGGGGTTGTGTATGTGGAGCGGTGTGTCATTTTGTGGTTGAGCAGGTATTTAGTGGTGCGTTTGGGGAAGCGATGCGGTGGTGTGCGTGGGGGCTAATGGACGTTGTATGCTGTCTGCTGGTTCACTCTAGGTTATTTAGCATTTAGTGTATATTGCCACACAGGAGGTGCGAATAAATGCACGATGAGACACATATGCGTGTTGAACCCAGCATTGTAATTGGCAGCTGCAGCGCTGTGCACTGAGTGGCTGCTGGGGGGGGAGACTACGCGCGGGTATTATAGTGTTGGGTGTGTGGCAAGAAGCAGCGTGTTTTTGCGTATGGGCTGCTACAGGGAAGCAAGCGAAGTGGAATGTTGGAAGTTGATTACGCAGATATTTAGTGGTGGGTTTGAGGAGGCGATGCGGTGGTGTGCGTGGGCGTTAATGGAGTCTGGATACTGTGTGCTGGTTCATTCTAGGTTGTATAGTATTACGGTTATATTGGCTCACAGGAGGTGCGCATAAATGCAAGATGAAGCGCAGCGGCTTGTTGAACACTGCATTGTATTTGGCAGCTGCAGCGTTGTGTGTTGAGTGGGGGTGGTGTGGAGCTGAATGGGGTTAATATAGTGTGGAGTGGATGACAAGCAGCCGTGGGGGTTTGAGTCTGGGTGGTGTTTAGGAAGGAGACGAAGTGGTATGTTGGGAGTTGGTTAG
>NW_013548166.1:0-2590 GCF_000499425.1 Eimeria acervulina
TGAGTACGGTTTGTGATTAGGATGTAGCCGAAGTGGTAACTTAGGAGTTCTTTAGGAGGATTTGAGAAGCCGGCATTTGTTGGAGTGGATGGCTTTGCATACGGCAAGACGGGCAGCTAATGTTGTAGGAAGGTGATGGGTTGTGTATGTGGAGCAGTGTGTCATTTTGTGGTTGAGGAGGTATTTAGTGGAGCGTTTGAGGAAGCGATGCATTTGTGTGCGTGCGAAGTAATGGAGGCTGGATACTGTTTGCTGTTTCATGCAAGGTTGTGTAACGTTCAGCATATATTGCCACACAGATGGTGCGCATAAATGCAAGAGATCAGGCTTTGCTGCGTGTTAAACACTGCATTGGATTTGGTGCAGCTTTGTACAATGTATGCCGAGGGGCAGGAAGCTAAACGGGGGCAATGTAGCGTAACGTGGGTGACAAGAAGCGGCGGGATTAGGTTAGGGGTTGTGTTTAGGAAGGAGCCGAAGCGGTATGTTGGGAGTTGGGTTGAAGGCTTTGGGTAGCTGATATTTGTTGGAGTGCATGGCTTTGCATACGGCAAGACGGGCAGCTAATCTTGGAGGAAGGTGATGGGTTGTGCATGTGGAGCAGTGTGTCATTTTGTGCTTGAGTAGGTATTTAGTGGTGCGTCTGAGGAATCGATACACTGGTGTGCCTGAGGGGTGATTGCGGCTGGATACTGTTTGGTGGTTCGCGCTAGGCTGTGTAGCGTTCAGCGTATATTGCCACACAGATGGTGCGGACAAATGCAAGATGCGGTTTAGCTGCCTGTTGACTACTGCATTTGGTTTGGCATCTGAAGCGCTATGCATTGAGTGGGGGGTGGGGGGAGACTAAATTGAGGTAATGTAGTGTAAGGTGTGTAACAGGAAGCGGCGGGTTTTTGAGTATGGCTTGTGGTTAGGAAGGAGGCGAAGTGGTATGTTGGGAGTTGGTTAGGAAGATTTGAGTTGGCGATATTTGTTGGAGTGGATGGCTTTGCATACGGAAAGACGGGAATCAAATGTTGTAGGAAGGTGAGGGGTTGTGTATGTGGAGCAGTGTCATTTTGTGGTTGAGCAGGTATTTATTTGTGCGTTTGAGGAAGCGATGCGGTGGTGTGTGTGCGGGGTAATGGAGCCCGGATACTGTTTGGTGGTTCATGCTAGGCTGTGTAGCGCTTAGCGAATATTGCCACGCAGCAAGTGCGCATAAATTGAATACCAGGCGCATATGCGTGTTACAGGCTGCACTGGATTTGGCAGCTGAAGCGCTGTGCATTCAGTTGAGGGATGGGGTAAGGCTAAATTGAGGCAATATAGTTTAACGTGAGTGAGACGAAGTGGAAGGATTAGGTCAGGGCTGGTGCTTAAGAAGGAGCCGAAGTGGTATATTGGGAGTTGGTTAGGAGGATTTGAGTGGCCGATATTTGTTGAAGCGAATCTCGTTGCATACATGAAGACGGGCAGCTAATATTGGAGGAAGGTCAGGGGTTGTGTATGTGGAGCAGAGTGTGATTTTGTGGTTGAGCAGGTATTTAGTGGTGCGTTTGAGGAATCGATACGGTGGTGTGCGTGCGGCGTGATTGCGGCTGGATACTGTTTGGTGGTTCATGCTATGCTGTGTAGCGTTCAGCGTATATTTCTACACAGCTGGTGCGAATAAGTGCAAGATCAGGTTCAGCTGCGTGTTAGAGAGGGCACTGGATTTGGCAGCTGCAGCGCTGCGCATTGGGCTGGGGGTGCGGCGGAGCTGAATGGGGGTACTATAGTGTAAGGTGTGTGAGAAGAAGCGCGCCCAAAATGCGGATGCCTTGCGATTGGGAATGAGCCGAAGTGGTATGTTGGGAGTTGGTTACAAGGATTTGTGTGGCGGATATTTGTTGGAGTGGATGGCTTTGCATACGGGAACACGGGCAGCTAATGTTGTAGGAAGGTCCGGGGTTGTGTATATAGACCAGTGTGTCATTTGGTGTTTGCGCAGGTATTTAGTGGTGCGTTTGAGGAAGCGATGCGGTGGCGTGCGTGGGCGTTAATGGAGGCTGGATACTTTTTGGTGGCTCATGCTATGCTGTGTAGCGTTCAGCTTATATTGCCACGCAGGGAGTGAGGATAAATGCGAGATCAGGCTTAGCTTCGTGTGAAAGACTGGGGTGGATTTGCCAGCCGCAGCGTTGTGCATTGAGTGGGTGGTTGGGCGAAGCTGAATGGGGGTACTATAGTGTAAAGTGTGTGAGAGGAAGCGGCGGGTTTTTGAGTATGGGTTGTGATTAGGAAGGAGCCGAAGTGGTGTGTTGGGAGTTGGTTGGGAGGATTTGAGTGGCGGATATTTGTTGGAGTGGATGGCTTTGCATACGGAAAGGCGGGCAGCTAATGTTGGGGGAAGGTGCGGGGTTGTGTATGTGGAGCGGTGTGTCATTTTGTGGTTGAGCAGCTATCTAGTGGTGCGTTTGAGGAAGGGACGAGCTGGTGTGTGTGCGGGGTAATGGAGGCTGGATACTGTTTGGTGTTTCATACTAGGCTGTGTAGCGTTCAGCGTATGTCGCCAAACAGGATGTGCGCACAAATGCAAGATGAGGCGCAGCGTCGGGTTGAACAC
>NW_013548165.1:0-2033 GCF_000499425.1 Eimeria acervulina
TGTGTCTGTCTATGTATATATATATATATATATATTATATATGTATATATATATATATATATATGTATACATATATGTATATGTATATATATATATATTATATATGTATATATATATATATATGTATACATATATGTATATGTATATATATATCTATATATATATATGTATATATATATACATATATATATGTATATATATATATATGTTTATGTATGTATACATGTGTTAATGCGTTTATATGCATTTGTGTGTGCTCTCCTTTCCTCTGTCTAAGCAGCCGCATGTTTATTTGCATATAGAGATGGGTTTATATTAATTGTGTTGGTTTAATTAATAGTATTGAGTTAATATTAATATATATTAATTGTTGTATGTACATTTGCAGTATATGTTTTAATGTAAATAAACAAACAAATTTATTTATTTAAACTTTTTTATATCTGCAAATAATAAATATTAAATCGAACAGCAGAAGTATAATAATAAGGGTAATAAAATAATCATTTAAATTATTATCAGTGTTTATTATTTCACAATATTATCATCTAAGCTACTATTCATTTTTATTATTTTTATATTCGGAGTATTTAACTCGATTTAAATATATTAATTAAGATAGAGAGAGAGGAAGAGACCATTGGTCCTGAGGTGTATGTACACCCCACCAATGATAGATAAATGTTTGGTTATGTTTATTTTTCTTTTTACTTTTAAAGCAATTAATTATAATAATTTTTAATCACCACGATAGGAATATTTATTTTCTTAGTTTTGCCTTTTATTTTTTTGTTTCTTCTTTCTGTTGTTTTGTCTACCAAAAAATGTATATATATATATATATCTTTATATATATATATATATTATATATATACATATATATATATATATATATACACGTATATATGTGGGGCGTGGTGCGTAAAAGGAAAGTTGTCTCATTGTAGTTAAATTCAACTATAAATTGCTCTTAATGAACAAGAAAAATAAAAATAAACAAAGTTAAATAATTAATTAAGCGCTTTACTCTTCTATTTAATCGAAAGATGGGCTGCTCCGGGATTCGAACCCGGGACCTCTCGCACCCGAAGCGAGAATCATACCCCTAGACTAAGCAGCCAATGGGCGGTGACCCCTTCTTGTTAATATTATTAATATCAATATTAATATTATTATTAATATTACTATTATTTATTTAATTTATTTATTCATTTATTCATTTATTTATTGTTTGTTTATTATTATTATTAATGATAATATTATTGTTATTTTTTATTTTATTACTATTACATATTTATTATTGGTGTTATTATGAATATTCTGGTTATTATTCATATTATTATTAATATTATTATTATTATTATTATTTACTATTATTCTTATCATTATATTATTATTATATATTATTATTGTTTACCATTATTATCAGTATTATATATTCTAATCATTTTACTATTATTATTATTCACTATGATTATTGCTCACTATGTATTATTTTATCATTATGTATTATCATTATTAATATTATTATTATTATTACTATTTACGATTATTATTATTTTATTATTATTGTTTATTAGTATTATTATTACTATTATTATTATTCATTGTTATTATTTCATTATTATTATTATTTGTTACATTGGCAGTATTAATACTCCTAGTGGCATTATTACTATTATTATTACTATTACTACTATTATTAAGATTATTATTATCGTTAATATTATTTTATTATTATTTTTATTAGTTATGGTTAATAGTCTTTTCATTATCTACTATTATTTTTATTATTAACTACGATTAATATTACTATTATTATTATTACTACTTTCCGTGTCTTTCTCCTAATATTCTTATTCTATTAACAGTCTTTTAATTATTATAATATTTATTGAGAGATTTACTACTCACAGCAAACAATGCTAAGTCAGATGAAGTTGGTTGTAATCAAAACGGAAGTTTCTCTGTTCCTATTTTTTCACAAATTCGTCTAAGTAAACAATATATATATATATATATATATATATATA
>NW_013548164.1:0-2046 GCF_000499425.1 Eimeria acervulina
TCTTGGAGTGCACGCATTTGGTGGTCGATGAACTGCAGCGGCTGCAGCAGTTCGAAAAGGGCATGGAACATGCCACTAGCGCGTAGGGAACGCTCGCGTCGTCAGTGCGCGAACGCGTGTATTGCTGCCGGCCGATTACCTTTCCAGAACTGATTAAACCCTTGACACAGCTGGCTTGCCTCGAGGCAAACTCGTGCCGGGATTCGAGGAAGCTGCCAAATGCAAGGATCAGTGGGACGTCCTAAATATCATGCGTGAAAACACGCAGGTACGAGTGATGCTTTCTCAGGACGCGACAGGAAATTCGGATAGCTGGCATGGAGCTAGCTCCTCTAGTGCGTTCGGGCGTACGTAATCATACGTGAAGCTTTGTTGGACAACTCAAAGCTGTTCCGTGTATTGTTAGCTTGGGCAGCATGGCCACAACGTGAATTCACTCCTCCGTGACGTCGGCTGCGACGCACTTGCTGCCCCCAATGTTCGTCATTTTGTAGCGAAGTAGGCGTATTTTCAGTGGCCATGTAGGACAAGTCGCACAGAGGATGGAATGCCCAGCAGGACGCTAGTGGATACTGTTTCTCGACAGCAAATTGCTGAACGAACCAGCGTCCCTCTAGAGACAAGTATGTCGGAGAGCAGCTCTCCGCTGCATGCAGCTAAGACGAAGGTCAGTTCAACTTCCAAAACGGAGCCAACTCGATCGACCGTCACAACAATCTTCTGTCCCTCCGTAGTAGCACTCCTGGCGACTCTACAATTTGTAAAGAAAACGCCTTGCACATTCTCGCCTTGCTTCTACTCAAGTTCCCCCACAGCTGTCCCGATATCATGAGTTGAGAAACGAGACGATCAATATCAGCCGAAGCCGCCGACTGACGACAAAAACACTCGGCATCAACGCATGTCATGGTTGCAGGAGTCCAACGTCCAAAGGCGCCAACGCATGCAGCCTAGCCAGAACATGTGTTAGGAAGTGCCGACACACCTAACCATTGCCCAAAATGGTCCGCAGTCCCATGCTTGCAATGCGGGCCACCCTACACCCAGCTACGCAACTCAAAACACACTGCAAAATGCAGAAAAAGTGCAGCAGACTCATCAGGCCATAAACGAAAGACCCAACACGCACCGCCCAGCTGCACATGAGTTGGACGTACCACCTGCGAGACATTCGCGCTCACCTGATTAGTGCATATACGTTCTGAGCATGACTCAAACATAGTGAGCAGCAATCGTCTGAGTTGATAAGGGACAAGAGTCTTTTCATTTCCTTTGAGAGTCTATTGGCTCCTAGCGCAGCACTACCAAAACCGTTTTCATCTTGCACAACACTTGTGTGCATTTCAGCAGAAGAAATTCTGAATAGACTCGCCTTTGATGCTAAACACGCATCCATTCCCCAAGCTTGCGCGTTTGCTCTGACGAGCACAATAATCTCGGACGAGCCCCGGCCCCAAGCCGCCAGCCGCCAGTTCAACACGGGGAATGGCAGTAAACCGCACGGCCATTTGAATACCGTTAAGCCGCAAGATACCAATGGAGAAGGCAGAGGTGGAAGCAATACCAGCCTCTGGGAAATTGGCAAGGTCCTTCACAGGCCGCCCGCTGTGGAAAGCACCGCCCATGCCAAATGTCCACCTGCCGTTACTGGTTTCCCAGTAAAGATTGATTATTTGCCATTCCAGGACAGAAGCGCTTCCTGTTGTTCCCATTTCCCCGCTTCGTAGACAATGCTTGCTGGCGTCTGCCCCATTGGGCTGGAATGCCACGCCAAACGCTGCGTATGCGTTGCCTTGACCAACAGCAACACACTTGCTGAAGCACAACGGGAAAAAAACTGCTCAAACCTTGGGTGCGGTTTCCCCGAATAGTTGAAGCTGCGCTATAACTGCTCCCCGTATAAGCTTCATTCCAAGATGACGGCCACACAAAATACACCCAGGTTTCTTTATTAGCGGACGCTCTGCCTCTCTGCTTGCTTGCAATGCTATCAATTAGGCCATCCAACACCAACAGCAAACGCTGCAACCCTCCCATCAACAAACC
>NW_013548163.1:0-1861 GCF_000499425.1 Eimeria acervulina
ATATATATATATATATATAATATATATATATATATATATATATATATATATATATATATATATACTTCAGTATACACCGTAATAGGGGAGATAAAGAATTGTGAAGAGTTGTTCAGATGAAGACATTGAGCGAAGAAGGCGAAGAAAAACAAAGGCGATAAAACTGAGAGTAAATTAATAAATTAAATGTGAGAAAAATATTTTTTCTGTGCTTTGTTTGTTTGTAAAGAAGAAGCTGCTGGGCTGTATATACATATTAATCCTTTAAAAAAATATAGTATTTTCAGCAGATATATGTTATCTTGGCTCTAAATAAATAAATAAAGAGATAATATATTGTTTTTAATTATATAATACTTTATTATTCTCAGAGTTCACCCGAAAGCTTAAGAGTAAGCGGCTGACTGCGAAGGCCCCAAAGAGATGTATGCTGCAGCGGCTTGAATATCGAGCTGTTTCAGGTGTATATAATTAATTAATTATATATTTTTAAGAAATAAACTCTAATTTATTGATTATTTTCTTGTTTATACGTCTTACTTCCCCCTTATCTTGCTTCGTGGCGTAGGAATAGCTGGAGGGGGCACAGTCTTGCTGCTGTTTTCTTGTTCTTGCTGTTGCTGCTGCTGCTGCTGCTGCTGCTGCTTCTGCTGCTACAGATTATTAAACCCATAATATCAAACTCCTCAGCTTCTTCTTTTTCTTTAAAGCATATACAGAGGGGGCCCTTAGAGTCTCTATAGGCTATAATCCCACCGGCGCTACCAGCAGCAGAACTACTTTGCTTGCAATGCAGCAACAACAGTCTCAGCAGCAGCAGCAGCAGCAGCAGCAGAAGCAGCAGCAGCAGGAGCAGCAGCACCACGAGCAGCACCACCTTCACTAGCTGCAACCAAGTAGAATAAATCGCTCCCGTACCGCTCGCTGCAGCTGAGGTTTAATGCCAGCAGCAACAGCAGCAGCAGCAACAGCAGCAGCAGCAGCAGCACAGCATCACCGAACACGCAGAAGCAGCAGCAACAACAGTTTTGCTTCTTTCTCAAACTAACTCCGCTTACAGAAACAAGGTCCTCATCAACAACGCCATCTCCCCCCGCTGCCCCAGGACGCACAGCAGCAGCAGCAGCAGCAACAACAACAGCAGCAGCAACAGCAGCAATAGCAGCAGCAGTAGCAGCAGTACTAGGGAGAGGAGCAGCAGGGGGTTTTGTAGGTATCGACATATTTATATGAGCGTTATGAATGCATCTATCTGCTGCAGCATTAGAGATAATAAAGATAATAGAGATAATAAAGATAATACAGATACAGCAGAATTGAAACAGATATTAAAGAATAATTATCTTAAATGGTGGAGGCCAGCGGAGGCTCTGCAGGAGCCTTCACATCTGCAGCAAATACACACACAGGATCTATTGCTGCTTCAAGCAGCAGAATCTCTACAATAGCATATCTCAATCGACAGCAGCCGCAGCAGCAGCAGCAGCAGCAGCAGCAGCAGCAGCAGCATCATCATCATCATCATCATCGTTCGCGACATGGGAGCCACAAGCGTTCAACACGGAAGCCTTTAGTTGTGCTGTTAGAGAGACAAAGAAATGAAGATAAATATGTTGAAGTGTTGTTAAGAAATATTAGCAATCAAGAAATACAACAAAATATAATGCATGCAGGAAGAAGCAAAATGAGGACGCAAATTCTTTGGGCTGTCTTTGTTTTTCTTCTTATTCTTCATTTCTTTGTTCGAGTCCTTAGAACGGTGCGACAATATAATTATATAATTGTTATATTATATTAGTATTATATTATATTATATTATATTATATTATATTATATTATATTATATTATATTATATTATAT
>NW_013548162.1:0-1986 GCF_000499425.1 Eimeria acervulina
TATATAATATATAATCTATAATCCATATAACAAATAATATATAATATATAATATATAATATATAATATATAATATATAATATGTAGTATATAATATGTAACATATAACAAATAATATATAATATATAAAACACAAAATATAATATACATAATATGTAAAAGGCAATGTATAATAATGCATTATATATAGTAAATATATAAAATAAATAACAAAGCATGTGTATATATAACAATATAATATATATATATATATTAGGGTTTAAGGGTTTAGACGCACTTGGGTGTCTTTCGCTGCACAGATAGCTGCCTGCTGTGTCTGCTGCTGCTGCTGCTGCTGCTGCTGCTGCTGCTGCTGCAGCTGCTGCCGATGATGGGCTTCCATAGCCAGCATCTGCAGCTGGCCCACGCACTGCCGCATATCGCCGCCTGAACGCCCAAACCCTAAACCCTAAACCCTAAACCCTAAACCCTAAACCCTAATCCTCAAAGGTAACAACACCAAACTCTCCAACAACAATTCAAAGCCATAGGCGAGCCGACACCCACAAACCCTCATAAACCCTCATAAACCCTCATTAACCCTCATCAACCCTAATAAACCCTCATTAACCCTCATAAACCCTAATAAACCCTCATTAACCCTCAGACACCATACTAAACCCTAATAAACCCTCATAAGCCCCACTAAACCCTAAACCCTCAGCGTGGTTTACCTGAAGCCTCCGCAATTCGAGTGAGGGTTTCATCGGAGACAATTAATTTTTCTGCATTTGCTATTTGCTGCATCCGCACTTTTAAGTCTCTTAATGAGGGTTTGTCAAAACGCAGGTCTAAACAACGAGTGGCCAAAGTGCGCACCTGCAAACCACAAACCCTAAACCCTAAACCCTAAACCCTGCAGCGTCTTTAGGCTCCTGTGGCGTAAGGAGTACGCTCTAGCTTCTTCTGTTATGAAAACCCTAGACCCTTAACCCTAAACCCTAAACGCATTCGCAGAGGCTGTTGGTTTGGAAAGCGTGACGAGTGTGTTTTTGTTCACCTTAGGGTTTAGGGTTTAGGGTTTAGGGTTTAGGGTTTAGGGTTTACCTTGGTACTCATGCGGTCGTTGCAGATGCAAATGATAGGCACATTTGTTTTATCAATTAATTTTATCATTGCTTGAGAGCCTCCTCTGTCTCCTGCACTTAGCCCATCAACTTCATCAAAGAGGAGACACGGCAGCTGTCCCTCCGCTGCTGCTGCTGCTGCTGCTCCTGCTGCTGCTGCTGCTCCTGCTGCTGCTGCTGGTTTTGTTTTATCCAGACGAAAGAAATCAACCGTCACGCCCCCAGATACAATACTCTCCAAGTCTGTGGTAACAACACACACGCAAGGGTTTAGGGTTTAGGGTTTAGGGTTTAGGGTTTAGGGTTTAGCCTTCTGTTGCATGCAGCCTTGAGGTGTACGTACACCTTGGTCAAACCACACAACAGCAACAAAAACAACCAAAAGAAATACCCCGCCTTAAATGCATAATAAAATAAAATAATATCAAAGACAAAGTTAATAAATAAACAAAACGATAAAAAAGATTAGTGAAGATATGCGTAAATATACAAATAGAGATGTGCAAGCAAACAAAAATAAATAAATAAATAAATAAATAAATAAATAAATAAATAAATAAATAAATAAATAAATAAATAGAGAGATAGATACACAAATGTATGTTCTCATATAAATATACAAATATATAAAGCATATACATATATAAAGTATATAAAGCGATATAAATATATAAATATATATACGCATTTATATACATATATATATGTATATATATAATATATATATGTATATACATATATATGTAATATAAATAAAATATATATAAATATATAACTAAACAGATACAAAGACATCGATATAGAAAAGCAATAAATTTGTTTTTTTGCTGGGGTTCAATAACAATAAGCCACTGCATATATATATATATATATATATATAT
>NW_013548161.1:0-2086 GCF_000499425.1 Eimeria acervulina
AGAAGAACGCAAGCTGTTGGCGAGGGTGTTGCAGCAAAGTAGTTTTGACGGCGTCCTGTTCGTGTCTCAGGAAATGTAGATCGGGTGAATTTCGAATACCTTGGGTACTTTCTAGACTGTGAGCTAGTGGCAGTATCGCTGTTGCGCGGAAAGTTTGCTGTACTGAGTTTCGATGGTGTTGATATATATCCCTATTTGCCGGCTTCTTGGCCGGCGTCTGTGGGCGTCTCGAGGTTTGTTTGTGGTTTTGGTTTTGATTCGCAAGGAGCTGTTTACTTGCTGGAAGGCGCGCCGAGCGGTACTACATGCATTAGTAAGCGCGATAACTGAGGTTGCTCTGTGAGGTGATGCACCGTCCGTGGCCACCGCGAATCACTCTTCGTGTTTGTATATCAACTTTTGTACACTAACCAAACGGCTGGAAGGTGCCGCTTGGTGCGCATTGCGGTCTTTAGAGAGACGTGCGCATGGCGAATCAACCGAACCGCTGGGGCAGCAACTAGGGGCAGGTTCAGCTTATGTAGTTTTGCTTGCTCTCGTGAGTGTTCCTCCAAATTTCTCGTCACGATTTTGGACGTGCACATCCTGTTCACCCCCGGGCGGCTTGTTGGTGGTTCGCAGCAGTGCAACACCCTAAAAGCGTGCCCACTTTGAACGGTGTTTTTGTACATTCATAGCTGCGCTCTGCCTCTAGGCTTTTTTGCATCGTCGACGGATACTCACTGGCTACAGAAGGCGCGCCACTGTGGGTTTCCCCTGTTAGCGGAAGATACCTCTCAGAAAACATTTTTGCAGTTGCGCACGCATGCACCACTCCAGAAATGCGGAGATTGAGTCGGTGTGTACTGCTGGTAACTGTATTACGCACAGTGCAAGGTGGGTCATACGCGAGCTGCTTTTTCTTAGGCTAGAGACCCGGCACGTTGCGTACTGCCATATTTTTGCCTCCAACCAATCTGCCTGCGATGCATGTGGCCTTGATTCAACCGATCCAGATAAACCAAATATTTAATCGAAAAAGGCTGGGGCTTGTCACTGTTTTCTGTTGTATCTCGCAATGATGGCTGGATTCGCTTGTGCTGGTGAGAATGGCAGATCTTTGTGTCTGAATTCTGCACTGTACCCAGAGCTGTTGTCTCTGCTTTACGCAGTATAGGACGACACGCAGAGCAGCGGTGTCGGCTCGTTTCCTCTACGCCTTGCTCCGTTATTAGACGTGTGGCTGACCGTATAAACGGCGCAGATGCGTGCTAGGCTAATCCGTGTATGTAGTGTTTGCTCGTCGGGAAAATCTTGGAAACAAACGACTAAATGTAGTTTGCACTGTCTGGTGTCCAAGTGGATCGTATCTAAATAACGGAGCCGCTAGCGCACAGGAGAGTTTTACGCAGTTCCCCAGGTTGCTGTGTATGATAAGACTTGCGAATGTAGATGCGCGAAGAACACAAGAACACGACAAGTGATGCGCTCAACACATAGGGCTAACCTCTGTGCAGTTCCGCCTTGTTGTCGCAAAGCACCGATGCGTGCCTAGAGGAAGCTCAACACCCCCGTAGCGTGCTGTGGCTGCCCAAAGAATCAAGGCATCTTACGGCTGCCTTCGACGCCATATCAGACAATACCGCTCTGCGCAGCTTCAAATGAACTGAGAATTCGGAAGTGTTGGCAGGTACACTAGACCCCTACTTTGCTGATGAGCAGCTGATTATTGGGCACTTGCTGTGTCTTGTATGCGGCGGGGCCAGAATAGGTGCAAATGGTTGTCGAGTGGCGATCTCCAGGCTTGGCTAACGTGGTGCGGTAGGCCTGCAGTCTGCGGGTAGCGACTGGGCACGGAATTTGTCAGTAGTGCGTGCCCCACACTTTGCAAGTCAACCCCACGCTTCCTACTTGGAAACCCAACCTCTTCAGCTCATCACTTTCCGAGTGACCGTTTTGCGCAGCCAGTGCGTAAAGGGTCAAGGCTAGCAGACTTATATCAGCTAGGCAGCTGGTATGCGCACGCACAAGGGAGGTGTTAGGACTCCCCCTATTCTAGGCATGATGAATGATGGTGCATGATAGGGAAATACCAAGGTGAGTAAGG
>NW_013548160.1:0-42100 GCF_000499425.1 Eimeria acervulina
TTTCTCCTGGTTAAGTCGGATTTCTCAACCGGCACTCACTTCCTTGTAAAACAAAAGTTCGAAGTAGCGTTGCAGATCTCCCCGTATATATTGGATCATAACGCAGATGCTCCCTACACCGAACGTCGGACACGCCATTCGTGTCCCCCGTCCATGCCATCAACCAAACAAGCATTACACACTTCCTGCCATTGCAAGGCTCCATGCGAACAGCCTTCACTTAAGCGCTGAAACAGAATATACATCCAATACACCATGCACGCAGGCCCTCCCGCTGCTCAGCCCTGTGCTCTGATTCTCCTGGTTAAGTCGGATTTCTCAACCGGCACTCACTTCCTTGTAAAACAAAAGTTCGAAGTAGCGTCGCAGATCTCCCCGTATATATTGGATCATAACACAGATGCTCGCTACGCCGAAACCCCCCCCCTCTCAAACGCAGTAACTGCAATCCACTCGGTCTGAGAGTCCACCCTGAGTAGTCGGACATTCGCGCAGCAGTCCTCAACAAACGACGTAGCAGACCCGGTAAGTATGTTAACTGGAAGGGCCCCGCCACACTTCCTGCAAGTGCCTACGTCGAAGCCAGACGCCCGCAAGAGTTTGGAAATTGTCTCAGCACCAATCCTCCACCGGCCAAATGTGCGAGCAGCCGCGCACTGCCTACAACGAAGCAAAGTCGAGCGCTTCTCCCAGGTGGAGCTTGCGCGTAGTGCTTGCACACCGCTAAGCGCACCGCCCCTTTGTCACAAGCCAAGGCTGTCCCCTCCCTGATATGGAACACCTCCACGCCACTCCAGTCCCTGCCGCGAGCAACACATCACCAGAGATTCAGATGCTCGCTCCCTAAGTCTCTGCGTTGACGCTTGGAGCCCTCATTCAGCGGCACGAGCAATCCTGACTGCCGGACAGAGGAGTTACGAAAAGCAACTTCACCCAGCAAGACGACGTCCCGCGCATCCAAAGGCGGCATCGTGCGGCGACCCGCACACCTCAAAGCTGAGAGAGCCATGCTCCTACGACCCAACCAAGCTCGGTCTGCGCAAGAATCCCAACACTTGTCGAACGCCCTTCCTGCTCGCTACGGTATCAAGTGAGCCCACACCGACCAATTCCGTTTCACGCGCGCGGTCATGCTCCTGGTCACACGCGCTACAACACAATGCCTAACAAAACCTACCAACCGCAACTGCTACAGCCAAGAGAGCCATACACGGCGCACCGCAAAACCTGAATTGCACGCACTCATTTGTGCATCACTTCCCTGCACAGCGGGAGCGCATTTGCAGTTGTCCAGAGAGGCATGCAGAAATCGCGTCCCCCATCCGGCCGGCCAGTAAACACGACACACCTCCTACCAATGCGATGCTCCATAGGCACTGCTTTCATGTAAACTGACACAGAATATATACGCTCCCTATGTCAAGGAAACAACCTCATGCTGCTCAACGGGGTTTTGTTCCTTCTGGTTTTGGCAGCGTCTCCACCGTTACCCTTCACTTCCTTCCATCGCACCTGCGTAATTGGCCCCCATGCCCTGGGCAGTTGTTCTGTATAGCCAGCACACTCCTCGTGTAAAGCCCGACTGCACTTCCTACCCGTCAGGTCCCTCGGCTCTGAAGTTCACATTGGTCCCTGACAGCAGCATTCATACCGAGTGAAAAGGAGTCCTGCGCATCCGTTGAGCACCAGAGGCACCCCGAAAGGCGCCAAGTGCACAGGTACATGGCTTCAGTTTTTCCGTCCATTTACTCAACATTACAAAAGAACCCTTGCACGGGACGTCCAGTGAACCGCGTTTCTTTTCAAGCAATCCGCTGTACATAACTGCTCACCCTTGGAACCCACTGCAACCCTACTGTAACTCAAAGGCCCACTGAGTCGAAGACAAGCAGAGAACTGGTCCACAGCAGAGGAACAAGCTCTCATCCCTTGGCGCAGCATCCCCTTCCTAAGACATGCAGAAGACGCTGATAGCCCACTATTTGCTCCACGGGTGAAAGCTTACAGAACATGTTTCTTTGCCACCTTCTGCCAGCTCCCTAAATGGGATGCCCTTGCTATTCCTTTGCTTTCGCTCGTAACTGCGCCGGTAGAGCACTGCAAAGCACTGCATGACGACGAAAACAACCATAAGCGCAAGGAAGAGAACGTTCCCCTTTGTGGACAAAAAATTCTGGGGTGGGCTTTCAGTTACACTGCTAAGAGGGCCCAATGTTTGTGGGGTTGTCCCATCTTGGGAAAAGCCCGGCTGTAAGTTGCCCTGCTTCATGTTGCTTGTCCCATGGGGCATACTCGCTTCGGCGGCAAAGAAAAGCAAGGAAATGCATTCAAACTACCTACAGCGTCATATTTCAAAGGGAGCAAAAAGTCCTTGGTCGAAGGCAGCACCTCTATCGAGCCTACACCACGCACCTGTCCGATGGTCACACGGCAACTTGCCCAGGAGACGGCCAGGCGAGCCCTGCTTGTTTGTGAAGAGTTGGCACTGAATTTCCTAGACCGAAATAATGAGAAAGAATATCCTTTCTATCCTTCCAAGTGAAGGCGTCGTAGGGTAGACGCTGCATATGCTTCTCTACCACCGCCGTCGCAAAGCATTGCTCCCAAATGACAGCATTGCTTTGGCAAGCCGCCACAGGTTAAGGGTTGTAGACCTTTTCCATGCTGCAGTTACATACTTCACAGTATTTAGAAGCGGTGCAACGAAGAAAACGTCCTCGAGTACCCGCTGGCGGGGTATTTCGCCCAATGCCCGCAAATGTCGTGACTGTCTACTATCCAGGTGACCCCACATATAGACGGGCCTGTTAGAAGTAGGTGCACGCATCGATGCTTCTGCTTCCGTTCTCCAGTGGAAAGTAGTTAAGCTTTTACCTGCCTCCCACTCATTGTTCATAGCGCTAGGCCCACAGCGCCAGTGCGCTCATTGCAAGTGGGCGTGAATGTGCTCCCATTTGCTGTTGCCTCACGGGAGGTGCTGCAGGAGAAGAGCCTCCACTCCCCACCTGGCCAAAGACCATGTGCCACTGCGCTCAGGTTGCTTGGATACAAAAGGGGAAGTTAGCTCCCTTTTGTGGAACAATTGTTGCAAGTGTTGTGACTCCATTGCAATAGCTGGCGTACTCTGGCTTGTGCACAGGACTCTCGTTAAACTTGCTAGCACTCCGTAGTTGAAAAGAGCGCCCGCGGGCTGCGAAAGCAAGGATGCCGCACCTGGGCGGCCTATCGTAGCGCATCGTTTACTCGTGAGGGTGCCCCTCTTTGGGCCAAAACGGGGCATTTTAGATGTTCTCCCGAAATATTCTATGCGTCCAGAATTCTCCTCTTTCAATTAGTGAGTGATGACGAAGATTTGCCCTCTGCGGGAGGCGAGAAGCAGCTGGACTCTTCGTCTCAGCATAGCCTCGTGCACGGCATTTGAGCAATGAGCTGAGTCCAGCACTGCTTGTCATAGCAGCATCAGCACAACAGTGGAGCGGATGGCCAGCTCCTTTTGGTGGCCTAGAATTGTCGTTGCAGCGAAGGGATTTTCCCTCATTTGTGCGAAATCTATCACGCGAAGACGAGGAGTGCGGTCGAAGTTGAAGTCTTGCAAAAACGGTAGGTTTCTACAACGGGGTGGTTTCGGCAGATTCCATAGTTTGTTTACAATCAGTCAGTACTGTGAAAGCATCTGTTATGGTTGGATAAGCTAGGCATGCATGCCCACTCCACCGCCGGTTCGTGTTGTGTTGCAGCAGGTGGGGTAGCCCAGTTAATCTCTAATCATGCGTGGCAGCTCCACGCTTTTTCGAAAAGCAGCATGCCCGAAGCTAGTTAGCGCCATCTGTTGTGAATTAATAGTGCGGCCTTGTAGCGACCATAAAATGGCAACCGCGAACTAGTCGAAGCCAGATGGAACTCACCACCCGCACCCTCATGCACTTTTCCTCCTCGATTCCAAACCAAATTCATAAAAGCAGATTGATTTCCTCCCTTGGTAGTATTGTGTTTATTAGTACAGCATTGCAATTCGCACCTGGTTGTTCTCTGTTCCCTGGCCTACGCCGAAAAACCATCATCTGATCCGAAGTTGCACCTGGCTGTCCGAAATCCACCCTGAATGTCTGCATGCGCTGACTTCCGTTATGTAGCTGGCAGCAGTTCCGAAGTGCATGAAGGCAGGACCGCAACGTCAGGCAAGGAACTACGGAAAACGACGTTGGGCACTCGCTGTCAACGCAAAGTGCTAGATTTTAGTGGACTCGCATGCTCTGCAAAGCGCCGAGGAGGGCGAACAGCCGAAGAGGTCCTTCATGATTTTGGTAAGGCCCTCATTGTTCGCTCTCCGTTCAACACGGTTGCTTACAGAATAGGTTTATCTCCAACGTGGATGCCGCCATGCCAATTACGTAGGTTTTCTAAAGCTGTTCAGACTAACAATGAAATATCCTCGAAGTCTCCCTACAAAAGGGCGGCAGCATCATTGCTTGGAGTGGCACGCCAAGGAGGCTGAGCGTACGGAAGAAAGCGTAACAAGTTGGAGATTTCGCAGAAAAGGTGAATACTAGGTTGAATCACAAAGGGAACACCAACCCGAGTGCAGTTTTGAGGATTGACGACGCGAGACAATTCCTAGCAATCTTCTTTTTATATTCATGTTGAAGACGTTTTATCAGACGTGCCAAGGCCAGATAATCGATTTGAAATGTGCAATGCCTGTCATAAAAGAAGTGTCAGCAATTCCTTCCTCGTCAGCAGACAACGTAAAGCCCCTTTTGCAAGTACCGTACGCTGTTGCTTGACTCCGTAGAAGCAGGCGTTATTTGTCCTCTATGCAACGCGTCAGGCTTCTGAAAGAGCAGCATCCCAACCACTGTCAGTGGGAAAGGAATGTTGTCAAGATAAGTGGACGCAAGTGCTGGAGACGATATCAGAGGAGCCTTTGTCGCCCTTTGCGCACTTTCACAATCCCAGCACCCAAAATCTCAATATCTGGGTCATCTCCAAACCCGCTTCCTCCATTCTCAGCTGGGGCGTTGGGAGTGCCGTTCCTTCCCTTTTTGGTGCGACGGCATCCCACCATCTCGGCGACCTCAACTCTCCTCGTTGCAACTATTGGAGGTCCGCACATTCGCATGCAAGCACAACCAGGCCCCCTCTTCCTGTACGAACCAACACTGTAGGCAAATGCTGTACTTATGCTTGCGTGCCTGATGCCTATTTCGGCCAAGTTGCGTGTCCATACACAAACTCCCGACGGACCTTGTTACACTAGGCCCTTGGACCGGTGTGCCCAGGAGGCCTAGAGACTGGATTGAGGGTTAGTTCGTTTTGGAGAAAGTCTTATTTTCAGTCTCTTGAATCGATTGAAGCACTCCAGTGTCCTCTGAGAAGGTCGGCGACCTCGTCTACACTGACGATCCCTCGTCGTAAACTCCCCCCAACCAACGGAGCACACTCCCATTAGTACAGTGTATCTAAAGATGCTTTGCAATGAAATTAGAAAAACCCTTGGCCACGATTAAATCCGATAATGCCTCTCATGTCCTCCACTGCACGCAGTACACCATAAACGCTGCATCCTGCGCTCTACGCATTACCGTCAGATGGAGAAAGTAATGAAGTGCTACTCGTGAGGCGCACAATCGTTTCCTCTTGTACAAATGTTGCCCTTTTTGTAACCATACACCTAAAAATACGCGTTATCATACTTGTGGAAGAGCTACATCCCCCGCTTGTGGTTGATTCAAACGTAGTGCGAATGGGGCTGTCCGCTCGCTATACAGGATGACCAGCCCGGCGCACACCCTCGAGCCTTTAGAATTAAGAATTCCTCTTGATGTTCGTTATTGCCCTTTTTAGGATGCAGGGATCCTGGAGACTCCTAGCTGGTTGCGGCTTCAGCTAGACGCGCTTCCGTTTGTGGGAGTCGTGTGCCTACCCCTGCAGACATAAGTCTATAAATTCGCGAGAAGACACGGAAACGAATAGCAATCTCCAAGCAGGAGGAGACGCGGATAAGCACATAAGGCGAAGAAGCAGCAGAAATGGCGTTTGGAAGAAAGAAGACAGAGACGCCGGGGGGGATGGCGGCAAATGACGGGAACCGAATTGAACCATGGAGAATGGGATCTGCTGGATTTGGTTAGAAATGCGTCTGCTTGCAGTGTGTGTGTGTGTGTGTGTGTGTGTGTGTGTGTGTTTTGGAAGTGCAACTGCCTACTTTCCAGGCCTGTGCAGCACTTCTTTCGTTCCCGACATGCGTGGAGTTGCTTCCTTGTAGGAAGGTCTTTGCGATTAGGGGATTCATTTAAGCTAAGGATACTTGTGTACGGAATGTACAGACATGCGCTTCGTCTCGTGCTGTCTGTCTGTTCACTTTCAGGATCCCGTCTGAGCTCAACGCTGTGCTGGCTGGCTGCCTCCTCGCTCTCGTTTGCGGCATTGACCGTTCCAAGACGAAAGGAATGGCAAGCGGCAAATCGCATAGGCGGGAAATCCTTTACCCTTTGCAAATTGCGATTCGACCTCACACTTCGTGACGTAGGCAGTGCGCCAGGAATTTCTCTAAAGGGTGATGGCGCACTGGCTTCAAGGTTCGCGCAGGGTTTGTTGAGGACTTAGGCTTATGATATGTGTGGGTTATTCAGGGTTGATATATGTCTTGACTACATGTACGTTAAGCGCACACAGTACGCCCCCAACATGTACACCTCTCTTTCTCGTTGGATGAAGAAAGTCCCGAAATAGGGCGATTGTAGGGGGGTTTATTTTTATCTCGGAGTAAAGGAGGAGCTAGGAAGAAAAGGCCTCACATCTCCCCGTCTCCCGTATCTGTAGAAGACCCTGGCGACGGGGAACGGCAGCCATCCGTATTGTGTTCTAAGCTAGCGATTCGGCGTCGTCTTTCCGGTTGTCACAGCCTTAACGAGAGTGCGGAAAGGCATCTTTCCCCAGATTATTCCTTCCAGTCCCCCTCCATCGGAAGAAGAATGCATGCGATCTCCCCCGTTTGCCTGCTTGGAGAACCAGTTTTTCCGAGCAAAATCAAGCGAAGTGACGATGCATGACGAGAGCAAGCAGCTCAAGTCAAGTGGTGTGCTGGCTACATAGTGCTCTGTTGGTGCAGACTGCAGCGTCCACAGGGCCACGTTGAGTATGTTCCACACACACGAGTCGCTGAGACCCAGCAGGCAGTTTTCACTAGATGCGCCAATGCTGCCCAGTATTTTTGAGCTCTTTGGGCTTTTAGTAGGGGGGCATAGCTACCTTTGTTTCGGGCGAACGGGGAGAGAGTAAGCGAGGGGAAAACAGAACCTCGCATCAGTTCTGATGTCTATGTCCCATCGGGAACTACCCTCTCCCCGCGCACTGGAAGAATGAAGTTTGTCTTTCTGTGCCTTTTCCTCGGCAGATGTGTATTGTACTCTTCACTGAAGAGCGAAATGAGCAGTGCGGCGTGCACAGCAGCAAAAGCCGTAGCTAACATAAAAAGAAATGCATGACTAGTAAAGATGTCATGTTCCCTAATTAGACAGTCACTGAGGAGGGGGCTGTGCTGCCTTCACCGAGAAGGAAATCCCAAGGCCTGCAGTTCCCTGTCACAGTCAGCAATCCGTCCCTCAGCAACTCTACCCTTTTGCCGCTCTGCACAGCAGCCTTCATACGAAAAGAAAATGCTGCATGCCTGCAGCAGACATTCGCGGGCCTGAAGAACTAACTTGGCTCTTGTTTCCGAGCCCGTCGCATCAGATGTGTTGGCGCTGTCGACAACTCCTGCTGCGCTGCGGGTTGCTGCCGTTGCAGGATCTCCATCGGCCCACAGTGACCAGGCCCGTATGGCCTCCTCATCGGTATCCGCTTGGGACAGAAAATGCAGGAGAGAACCTTCAGTCACCAGGAGGTCTGCATGCTGGGTGCTGCACCGGCCGTGTAGTGCTGCAGCAGCCCGAGAGAGATGTTGGGAAACAGTCAACCCGACGCCATTATAAAGGGCAGCAAGTCCCCTGCAATAACGGTTGAGGCTTTCCGCAATATTCAGAAGAAACAAATTTCCGGGATGTGTATATGCCCGGACTGCAGAGAACAACTTTAGAACCGCCCTCCCCTCCAATTCAATGGTTTCGCTCTTTTCCACAGAACAAGCTTGACACAGACGCTGAGCACTTTCCTCTAACTTCCTAATAAGCTCCACCACGCGCAAAATCTCTCCTAGCTCGTAAGTATCACCGCACCCGCAGCAACGAATGTCGGGTGGATTAGAAGTCGGGGGTGTTGGGCCATTAGCAGATGCAAGTTGCTCCAGTTCTTCTGGAACCAATCTAATTGTGGGGTTGCCTTGAGGTGAAGACCCCAGCTTCGGAGCTTGTGTCGTACTATCGCTTGTACGAAGTTGCACGGGCTCCCACAAGTCCTCCCTCGGTCTGTACACGCAAAGCACCGGCAGCTGCAGCCGCCGAAGGCGGGCGGCCTTCTCGGGCCCCCTAGGGTCAACAGTGTGTACACAGCTGCTGGTTGCTCCGCCGGAGGAATCTTCAGCAGGTGATTTCTCACGATGAGAGAAACTGTCAAGGTATTCCTGGTTAGCATTTTCCAGGTTAAGAAGAACATTTGCTTCGGCCGTACCCCTTAAAGAAACGCAAGCAGCTTTAGGACAAAATACAGCGCGCAGCTGCAAATCAAACGCCTCAGCTGGAGAGAAGGATATAGAACAAGACTGGTCTGTCCTTTTCGCGCTGCTGTTTTTGCTGTCACTGGTGTTGCTGCTTCTGGAGGGACTTGCGGGGTTGCGTTTGTTGTCACTGCTGTTCCCTCTGTTGCTGCTGCAGTTGCTGTTCCCGTGGGCGATGACATTGGTGCTGCTGCACGCCCTATCGCTGCAAGAGCAACACAGTACGCAGGTACAAGTGAATGCATATTCAAGATACAGCTTTTTCCTCCTTTCATGTCTCACGGCAGCCGGGGAGACGTACGAAATGCAGACCTCTTCGCCACACATGATAGACCGAGAAGCGATGACAGCTATTTCCAAAGCCCCCTCGGGACCCCCAAACACGATCGCAGCATTGGGGAAGCAAGAATGGTTAAATTGACAAAGCGGTTGGCCATAAAGCCCAACTGCCACTTCCTTTCCGAGATCACAGCAAGGGCATCCCCCTGAGGGAGAGCCCCCTTGAGTCCTGGAATCCCCTGAATTCGTTATTGAGTGTACGTTTGCAGAAAGGCGATCCAGCAGCATTGCTATTTCACCGGGCCTAGGTACTGCTCGCAGCCCTAAAGCCTCAAGGCCTCCCTGCGATGCCTCGGCTGAACTTAGCAGCCCCTCTACAAGAGCGGCACAAGCAGCGCGGGCATTCAAGTGGTCAGAAAGAGCAGAATAGCGGGAGCAATTCCCCTTCTTGCTGCATTCGCACTGGCACAAAGCTTTGCGTGCATCCTTCGTAGCATTTACCGATGCTGGATCTTCTGATGTTTCTGCTCCTGGATCTGCTGCGGCTGCTACTGGTGCTGCTGCGGAGTGCCCGCCGGCAAACTGTTCTAAGGAATGGCCATTCAGCAAGAGCCTCAGCAACACTCGTTGCGTCAGATTTGGGCCCCTGCCTCCAGAAGCCTTTCTCACATCTGAGTTCATCCGCAGCAGAAGCAGCATAACCATAATCAAATAAGCAGTGAATAGGCGCATTACGGTGACTTCTCAATGCCTTGCAGTACATATGGCTCCTCCTCTACGGTAATGAGGCCCCCGCAGATTGCTGGAGGGTACAACGCTGAAGAAAAGGGGCCAAAAGATCTTCCTGCTTGGATCTTCCTGCCTTCTTGAACTTACGATTGAAGAGGGCGCACTCTCTTCTGTGCCGGGTCCATGCTGATCTCTGGCAGTCTGTGCTGCAGTACGAGACCACCTTGCATGCGCTACAACGCTTGGCGGAGGCACCCGTCCCCCTTCCTGCAGCTGAGTAGATGTTGCGGCTGTGATCATAAGGGCGGAGGCATCCATCACACGCAGTGACTGCGCAGCTGTTGCTTCTACTGCTGCTGTTGCTGCTGCATTCTTTGGAGGGGCTCGTCGGGAGCAGTAGCGCCCTTGACGCCGCTCCACTCAAGCCCCACGGGCAATCCGGGGCAACTCGCGTAGACCAGACCAGTGGTGAACTTGTTCTAGCCAGAAGCGTGCCCGCTTTTATGAAATCCTTCGCAACAACCCCCGCTCCTCGCCCTTCACCTACATCAGGAAGCACCCGAAGAGACGGGGAAAGGACGCACTGGGGTGGCCGGAGGGAAGCCATAGTTCCCCGCCTTCTCCTGACGCTTCTTTCAAACAACAAGCACAAACCTATCCTTATCGTTTAAAGAGAAAGAGGGAAGAAATGCCTCCTCCTGGCGGTGTCAGTTCGAAAAGGAAAACGAAGGGAATACACTAGCCTCAGCCGGCAGCATGAGTCTACTTTTCGCATTCTATTCTTTTTGTGCTAAAACTTGGCCCCAGAAAACTCCTGTAGCTTGCCGCTTAAACGACCAATCCCCGTTGTTGTCCTTTAGCATATACTCAGCAAATGTGAATGAAGCCTAACGCTAATGGAACCAGATCAGATCGTGAAGTGAGCTGAGGTATCATTCACCTTTATTTATGTGAGTATTTGATAGAATGAATATCCGCGAGTGACAGACGCCCCCCTCACATTCAGGTAAAGGGCCCCCCTCGCTCTTTCGACTCCACAAACCGCTACGGGGGCCCCCCCTTGGTTGTCCTAGTCCCAACGCGCTCCAGACAGAGGCACTTCTCATAGAATCAACGGTTGTTAATTTCGCAATTTTAAGAACGAGGCGTTTACCCTATGCGTGGTAGGGTATACGGGGTGTAAGGAGATCAAACCCGATGCCGAAACTGTTGCTGTCGGTTGTCTCACTGGATCGGGACCTCTGCTTGGCACAGTTTGCAAGAAGCTTAATTAGATCTGCTGAGTAGCTCGTTGCATCATTGTTCTCCTTTCGATGGGTCGTTTTATTTCTCCTTTAAACGGAAGTAGATGCCCACAAAAAAGCCTATAAGATCCCTGGGGCATCTGACTGCAGCGGGACGTCCGCCCTCCACAGATAAGCTACAGCCTGTGGTCTCGTGGCTGGCTCTTGAAGTGTGCAAGCCAGCCATTTCTTGTTCTGCTTGTCGACGCCTGACCACTTTGCAGAGGGCCCCACGGGACTCCGTCGTCTTCTCACCCTTCGCTCCTTTCCTTTCCTCATCTCCAATGAAACCGTGCCGCCTTCAAGGCTAAGACTGGACGTCGTTTGATGGACGTGTCTGTATATATGTGAAAGCGGCTCAAATCTGTAGGAACAGGAGAACGCCGGCTACGAATAGCTGCTGCAGTGCTTGCGCTGCTACCCACTGACAATGCAGGTGACCCGGGTGGACCGCGTGCTCATCAGGTGCCACTGTGGTGAGCCAGACAGAAACTCAAATGAAGCCTCTGGCACTCACCGAAATGCTTCTACCGCGGCGAGACGGAAATTCTGTCCGCATGTTCCCAACCTCCATAAGGGGCTACTGCTGCCCCTGCTGCTGTTGATGACGGGTCTGTCTGCGGCTGTGGAATATTCGTTCGACGAGAATGAAATTGCAAGCACTTCAGATGTGTCTCTTCCACTTCCCCGTCCCTTTGACGCCACCGCGTGTTCTTTCCATCATTTAGCACAACAGCAACACGTGCTGCACGCGCTGCAGCAGTTGCAGTCTTCAACAACTCGCGGTCTGCTGCACGATGCATCAATGGAGGCTCTGTTTAAGGCCACGCATTCCGGCATAGTCGCCGAGGAGGTATAATGCAAAAATACGATCCCATGTTCAATTTCCCCACGGAGGCGCGCTTGCATTGCTGCCGCTCTGCAGCTGGAGCTGCTGCACTTGTGTCTTTCTGTCCCTCGATGCATACTGTGTGTGCTGGATGCAAATATTTCGGGATGTTGGGTCTGTTCTTTACGTGTGTTCGATGTACTGTGATTCTTTTCGTAGGCTGAGCGGTACATCAAGTTCGGGCGGCAAGCGGAAGTAGACGTTAAGCTCAAATTCACGAATCAGGGGACGTCCGCTGTCTCTGTCGTGTTCATCTTGCTGCCTTACTCAGAGGCTACACAGGTATGCCTATGGCTTTCCGAGGCCCTTTAGAGGAGCCCTATCTTGTTCAACCACTCGTCGACCCACCGGCAACGCCAAAGGTCAACGGCCTTGTCAATTTGCATGCGTTTGTCGGCTTTTTTCAGCTGGGATGGATAGCTGCATCCACTCAAGGTGGCAAAGACCTCGCAGTGCAATCTGTGCTCCCGCCCCTACCAAGCATATCTTCTCTTCGTTGGGAGGACTGGGGGCTGAGGCCGCTGCTCTTAGAGCAAGCAGAGCAACATCTCCAAAGGGCGAACGAGGGACAAGGCATCGCCTTTGCCTCTCCCTGCTTTCCTCACCTCTTTCGCGTGCAGCTGGCAGAGCCTCTGCATGTTTCTCAATCTACGGTGCTAACTGTGTCCTACATTCTTGGTTCGTCACGCACTAACCGCACTCCAGCTCACTGTGTATCAAGTAATCTTCGATTGCAGAAAAGATCAGTGCGATAAGGGAACCTGCACAATATAAATGGCATGTGGGGCGCGGAATTCCAGACGTCGTTCCCGTATTCTGCTGTTGCTTGTTCATCTTCTTGTTACCTGCAATTCACCTATACTCCTGGTGGCAGTTGTTGCTCTATAGTGTCATTGATATATGTGCTACTGATATCTGATGATGTGCGCTTGTTTCTGCTCCGCACAAATGCGCCAAATCTTTGCCTCTCCTATAGCCTGTTTTTTTCTTAAGTTAATGGTGCTCCCCTGCTGCTACTACAGGTCGTCCTTACCGGCCTTTGCCTCGTTCTTTAGACCTTGAGTCGATTCAGTCTGTGGTGTTCGCGACCTCGTCCAACTGGCCCCTTCCCTACAAAACGCTTCGCAGCGTTCTGTCCTTACAGCTTCCCCCCAAAACAACTCTTGGAGAGATGGGAGAGCGACACATGCAGAAGGTGAGGCAACGAGGCGCGGCATCAGGGCTATGCCAAAGGGACTGAACGAGGCCAAACACATTTTGGTGTAGCCGTGTCTTATTGGCCTGAACTACACTCAGCTGGTGATTAGTAAAGTATTTTAGTGGTACCTCAAGAGTGCATACAGCATACAGCCAGAATGCGGTCTCTTGGAATGCAACTCAGCTATGGCGGGAAGAAGGTTGCACTTGTTCCCTTATGCCGACGTAATGCTCTCTTCCATCTCTTGGTATGTCCGTAGCATATGGTCTGTGGTTTCGGTTGCTTATGCTGCTTTTGGGACCTTAGAAGTCATTTCGCAAGCTTCCGGGAGAGGTGTGGAAGTGGGAGTCGACCAAACCCATTGATCCCTTAGTGGTCCAGCAGCCGTTCGCCGTCATATTTCCCCTACCACAGCACCTCGGTTATGCCTTAACGATGGAGCGATTGCTGGTTGCTCCTCTCAGCGGCTCCGCATTCTGTAGGGAACTCTACAAAGTCCACAACGATGCTGCACTACAGGAGGTAGGCCAGGAGCGCTATTTGCCCCAGCGATATCACAAACAACCAAACTGAATATCTTGAACTTCCTCCCCAAGAAAATAGGGGGCGCTTGGCAAGAGGCGGGCCTGAATATCTGCATCATGCCGCGTGCAATTGCTGGGCGATAGTCCGAATTCTGCATTTCCGCCTTTACCCGTAACGCTGCAGTGTTAGCGCCTTCAATGCCAACTAGCACAGAGAATAAAACGTCTGTCATAAGGTTTCTGCCCTTTTTGTATGAGGTTGTGTATGGCTGATTCAGGGTGCATTCAACCCTGTCACTATTGCACTATTGCAAGGGCTGCCACCAGGCATTTCGCGGCTAGCCGCGAAGAGCAAGGATGTTCCGCGAAGTGAACCCGTGCCAACGCATGTGTTGTTTGACTTGCATGCAACATTGCCGCCGGATGTCTTCAATTTAGATGTGGGGGACTCAGCTGGGAACTTGACCAGTACTTTTGCAGCCCGCGACGGGCCTAAGGAAGCTCCTCTTTCCACTCACCTTGAGGTGATCAAGTTTAGTATTTGCAAGAGCTGCCACAGCTGTTTAAGTCAAACTCTGCATGTGCAGCCAAGCCTTTGTTTCGAATTGGTTACTTCATTATGTTAATTTTTGGCTCCCAACCATTCTTTCCTTTGCCTTTTCGCGACGGGGACAAAACTGTATTCTTCCCATGTTTTCTTTTTCAAGGGAAGCGAGGAGAGAAATGTTTAAAGCACTACGTTTGCTGGGTAGCTATTCTTCCACGCTTTTTCGAAAACAGTATTGACTTAGGGGCGGCACGTACCAGGATAGCACAGAGTTAACAGGAAATCATGATGCATTTTTTTCTATGATGCGCTGAGCAGGTGTGGCCTAGATTTCCGGTGCTTGGAGGGTGGAATTTCGATCTAAATGTGTCCTATGACATGCCAGTTAGTTCCCTGATGCTGCAGCATGAGTTCAAAGGCAACACTGTCTCCCTGAGCCTTCCACTGGAGCCGCCCTTCCTGGATTTGTATGTTGAGCATATCTCTCTCACCGTTCTGTTACCGACAGGTAAGGATTCTCACGAGTGCTGCGCTGTTTGGTACTTATTGGTCCTCTCGCGGTGCGCGGGACACCATACCATGGCCTCGCGCTTTGGGCGGAGACTTTGCTACTGACTGACGCGCGTTTGTGTCAGGCGCTACTAACATCCGGTATTCCTCTCCAATCGACTTTGAATCTGTAGAGGAGATGGCCGTCAAGTGGTGGCTCGACGTCGTCACATCGAGGCCAGCCTTGCGGCTGAAGTGGCACTCTGCTTCTCCTACTCCAACTAAACACAAGGGGCGTTCTTTGACAGTGACCTTCGATTACCCGTACTCGGTGGATTTGGAATACCTAAAGCAGGCATTTGTCTTGCTTCTCCTTCTACTCATTTTCGCTGCAGCAACTGCGCTGTACCGCTGGAAGTTTAAGTGAGGGGTGCTCTGTCCTTTACCTCGATTTTATGTTCCAACGCGTTGAGGCATTGCTATAGGGAGGTGTCTTCTTTTATCGGAGAGTCGTACAGCTTCTGAAAGTGGTAAGTATGTTCTTTAGGCGGCTTGTGCTTGAACTATTTTGTCCCTTTCTTGCTCAGACTCTCCACTAAGGAGGAGGCACCGGCTGCAACATTGCACAGCGCATTCGAGCAAGTGCAGAAAGAGCTGTGGAGCAAAACTGAGGCAGCCATTCATGAAGGGCGTAAGTGCAGGCTGTGTTGCAGCAGCGTCTCTATGAAGACACTGCATCTCTGGATTTAGAAAAAATGCAGAGTAACCAACAACTGTGTTTAGCTACCATGCTGTGCACAAACAATTTGCCCGTGCTCAGGCGACTACATGAATTGCGTGGCCAGTAGGTGGGGGGATTCGCATATTAACTTGAGGCAGAAAAGGATGCACGAGCAAGAACGTTGGATGGAAAGCCTGCGTCAACGTGAGGCCGATCTTCTTGCTTTGTTAGAGACGGTCCCTGAGTCCAATTCGTCAGTCATCGCCTTCAAGGCGGCCCTGGAGAGGCACCGTGAAGCCGTGGGGGCATTTACTACATCCTTGTCCAACGACTGCAAGGTGAGCAGGCCACATGCCTAAAAACTGTACGCGTAACGTCCGTTTGGCCCTCAAGGCCCACCTCGGTCAAGGGATAGGCAATGCAGCTCACCAGTGAAGGCAGCTATCCCCTGCTTCCTCTACCCCTGATAAGTTTCTAACTTGCTAACTTTTTCTTAGTTATTGCGAATGATCAATTGCGCCAGGGGCTCGTCGCACCTGTGTGCAAGGTAAGCTATATATTTGATATGTGTATATCCATAAGGGATGTCAATACAAGTGCACAAATGCTGGTTGAGAAGTGTCTACGCTGGCCTCTGTTCAGGAGAAGGTTGAAGAAGCTAATCAGGAAGTCGAAGCGTCCGCTGCGCATTTGCGGGCGTTGGCAAAAGGTTGGAAGGGTTCACGTTTAAAGCAGCACGAGGCTTAATACTCGGTTTTGTTGCTGCATTGCTCTTCCGAATGAATTTTGACAGACTTGTGTGCATGCATGCATACCTGCAGCACGGAGTGTCATTAGGAAAGCTTCCACACCAATGCAACGGCATTCACATGGTGCATCGATGCACGCCGTATGCAGCTTGGGTGGTCGCGAACCAAGTTTGCACGATAAGGGCGCGAAAACAACTAGAGGGATAACGATTCATGCGTCACGTCACTTTTCTGCGTATTGACTATCCATTTCCATAAGAGCGATGCGTGGGGCAGCAACCCATTAGGGCCGCACAAAATTAAGCAGCGTAAACACATAACTGTGGGTGGCAAGGGGAGTCTCAATACAGTTCTTTGAGTCTCACAGGCCTCAACAATTCCGCGCACCTTTAATTGAGGGGTTTTCTACCTCAATATGCCAATAAAGCAGAAATAGACGACAAAACGAGTGTCAGGCATTCACAAGGGTAACGTAAACAATAGTACACATACGAAGCTAGGTAATCAACAATGAGCGCATTCATGAAAAGCTGCATTTTGCCTATTCTGCATAGCAACGGACGCCTTTGGCGGCGCTTGCTCTACAGAGATATCAGGAGCTCGTTGGGTTCGTCGTCGTTGGCACGGACGAGGCGGGCGTTCTCTGCGCGTCACACAAAGGTAGCTAACAGTGATGCACTGGATTCGCTTCGCAGTGAGACATGGAGTGATTTAATGGAGTTTGGAGTGCACTGAATGCTTTGGACAAGCACAAGCATCTATTTCTTCAGGCCGGAGCTCTACTGACGGCGATGAATTTGAAACCAGAAGGAAGACCTCACCTGCCCAGATGCCGACATGCTCTCTTCAACAGGGCGGGGTTCGCTCCCCTCCATATCTCTGCTTGCTGATGAAGTGTTTCCGACCGGGTGATTAACGAGTGTGGACGCCGCAGGGGGCATAAGCCTGTTAGCATTGGTGGAACATCGAAGGACACTAATCGCAGCATTGAAGCCTATGCGATCCATTTCTTGGCACGCAGTATCCGAGCTGGTGTGTGCACAACGTACTTAGCATTGTGGAGTGGGAAATCTCGAGACCAAAACCACTGGGCGAATTCCCTTTCAGAAGAGTTCAACATGTCGGACTGCTGGAGCCAAACTCCATTCGCTTCAGCTACCGCCTGAGAGGAAACATTGGTTTCTACAGTAAACCAGATATGTGCGTTATGCCTTGCTGTGGAAAGAGCGTGCCGAGAGAACTACTTGAGGTAACCGTTTTCGCATGCTCACTCGGAGAGTTTGTAGGTACTGCAGGCAGCATGCCTGACTACGAGCAGCGGCCGCGATACTGCTCCACACGGAGGTCACCTCCTGCAAATTCATCGCACGGATGCAGCTGCGAGTTTCCGACTGTAGATAATTGCTTTTATCAAAGCAAACGCGCCGCGTACAATCCATGTTGATGGCTAGAGGCAAAAGGGTTTAATTGCGGTAAGTAACTTCTGGATTCTTCACTCAAAGAGCAAGGAGAACTCACTGTGTGCCTGGCCAGGATGCTAGCAACAACTCCGCGGAGTTCACGCAGCCTGCCCAATGTATGGGACAGCGACTGGTCCATCTGTGGCTCCGCCATGGCACGAATAAGCTGCTGCTCCACGAACGCCAAATCCTGACTCATCGTGTGGAGCTGCAGTGGATATGCAACAAATATTCAAATGGGCATAATATTTGCGAAGTGTCAAGTTAAGTCAAAATATCCTGTCCTTGCCATTCCAAACTAAGCATCGCGTACTCTGCGTTCATGAGAGGCAATCGCGTGCTCCATTGGTGAATGCAGAGAAGTAGGAAACCTTGTGGAACCTGAGCCGCAGGACCGCACAGAAGTGTCTGAACACCCTTGAATCAAAGCATCACGCAGTTATAGCCTCCGTAGACCACGAGAATAATTTTCTCACGGAGGGGAAGGCAGCATTCCTTACTTTACGGGACTTGGGGATGTGTGATCACGCTGCGGTGCCCCTAGCCTCGTGATGCACAGAGGATATTCGTTGACCCTGCGGACCTGTGGTCGCAGAGTGTCCAGGAACCTGTAGTAGCACGTCATGCAAACGAATTCAAAGGGGTTACACCTAGGGCGATAGTGGGGAAATATCTGGAAGAGCTTTGAGGCCCGATTCACAGCAAGCCTGGCGGTGGGGTTGTACACGCATTGGCGGGCAGCAATCGCACAATGTTGCAGTGGCAAATGCCTCCATAACGTCCCACATATCTGCATTTTGACTCCAGTGATAAAAATGATAAGATGGGCAGCATGCGAAGTTTAGATCTAAAGCTCTGAAGGTGCAAGGGCAGAGGGCGAGCATCTGGATGCACGCCTTAACGAGGGGAGTGTCTTGCTGGTTCCACCCGCTCATTTCAACTATTTACCATTCCAAAAGGTCCAACATAGTGTAGGTCTTACATATATTGAACGAAAAACCGCCTTGGGCTGAAATTTATGCAAGAATCAGCTGCCGAGTGGGAGGGCGTCGTCAGCGGACCCAAGGCCCAGCGGCGGAATATCCGGTCTCTTCCGCATAAATAACCTATAGGAAGTATCAGATATAATATATTTCAAATAAAAAGGCGAAAACCGGCTAAACGTTGAGAAAAAATGCTCCGGTAGATCCGAGTGCCCGTGGGGGGTACCAGCGAAGCACGGTGGGGTTGGAGCAGTGGGGCAGTGCAGACCAGCGGCGGCTGGTTGCCTCTGCGTTCCTGCAGTCTTGCTGCCTATTAGAAATTTCAACAGGCATTAAAGATAAGTAGAGCATGCTAGCCTAAAACAACGCTCTCCCCACAAAATTGCGGGCATAGTTGGGCGCCGCTTGATTCGGCATGTTGGTCACCTTTCGCATTTGCTAATGTTGGTCACCTTTGTGGGGTCGATGATATGAATGAAATGCACTGAAGTTTCCCTTCGTTGCTTAAATGGTGCCCTCTGTACGTTACTGAGGCAGTGAGCAAATACGTATGTCACTCTACATGTACATCGTTACAGACGATGAATGCATCCTGTAGCTGTAACGCGCGCAACGGTAGTCCTGCGCTTTAGCTGTGGACCTTTGTGAGATGCAGTACAATCAGAAATACTGGTTTGAAAACTCATGAGAAGTAGTTGAGCGCCTCTTCAGTCTCGAGGTGGCCTGTGCACAGCTGCGCAGGCCCTGGAGATGGTGCAGAGAGAAGGCAGCCTGCCAAGAGTTGCAGCACTCCTTGCTGCACCCCCTGCGGCAAGGTTACCCTCGATGTAAACACGCGGGAAATCCGCATGTAGCACGCATGTGTCGATACAATGGAGTATGGCAAAGCATTATTTGCGACGCCGTGTTTGGAGCCGTGCATTTGCTACAGGGGATGGGGGATGGGGGGTGGGGGAGCTGCTCAAAATAAGACGCCGTTCTAGACCGACGATTTTTGCATGTGGGAGCAAACCTGAGCAGTGGCCAACCCATTGCATGAGTATGGTTTGGCGCCTTGCCGCCAGCAACAGCAAAATGGCAGCGACAGCCTTGATGTAACTAGAGTCCTTGACCTTATCCGAAGGCTTTCGTGATGTGGAATATAGCCTGAAGACCTAAAGTAAGGGTTCCTAAAAAAATACACTTTTTCCCCTTCAGTCCTCAGACGTTCTAAGCCGAACGACCTGGGACCGGTGAAGAGGCGGCAGCCTGACATGAGTTGCTATGTCCCTCGGTGCAACTAGTGTTGCAAGGCACATTCACATGCAAGCACAACCAAATCTCTCTTTGCTGTCTGTACTAACACTGTAGATGATTGTGAGTTTGCTTGAGAGCAGGTTGCCTACTAAGGCCAACCACGTGTTTACGTACCAAGTACGAAAACACTCTGCTGCATCTACCCCCGCTTGCCCCGCAAGCATCGTGCGCTCTCGTATGCTCAGTATCCGCTAAACGCCTTTTTTTTGGTTTGAATCATTTTGCTAATTCGATGCCTGCCACTGCTGCGCATGTAGCTCGTCTTGCTGCTGTGGCGCATTGCCTGGGCTTCTATGGCACATTCCTGACTGGAGCGAGAACAGCCGAATTCCATGTAAACACTCACCCAGGGTGGGACTATTATCCTGTCGAATAGAAAGATTGTCTACTTTGTTATGAAGCACCTCCCTGTTGAACCTATGGTACAAACTCCGCGTACGGCACCTAAACCTCCTCTTTCGGCGTCTTGCCGACCTTGAAGCCCTCCCTCTTGCAGCTGCGCGGCTTGAGGCTGCCGAACTCGTTCAGCTGCAGCACAACGGACTCGCCAATCGGAGCACTCAAGCACAACGCATCTTAACCCCTCTACGCCAGCTTCTCGTGGAAAGGGAAATTCGCCACTGGCTGCCGCGCGCCGCTAGTGACGTAGGAATTATGTTCCTGCCCTCCATCCGGTCCGCTCAGGTCTTGACAAGGTTCTTTCTTACGGGTCTAAAGTTTTGGCTTTTTGTAGGGTTTCGCTGAAGAAATCTAGAGGGGCGTCCGGCGTGCAATTGGGGATCACTGCGCCTTTCTGCTTTTTTCGTTTGTGCTTTTGCTGTTTTGTTGTTCGGGCTTCGAAAGGTCGAAGGGAGCGCAATCTGCCCAAAGGGCTTTGTGCTTAAGTTTCCTGTCGACAGCAAAGCGTTACGCCACCAAGTGTTCTTCCTAACCGTTCGGCAGGAACTTGCGACAGAGCTGTTTTCTTATGCTGGCGCTGTCACCTCGGTGATGCGCATCCAGCGAGGTTCCTGCTTGTTAAGCTCTTCCTATTTGCGTGTGGGGTCGTCGACGTTTGTGACTTCTTGTCGTCTTTCCCTTCTTTCTGGGCCCAATATAGCCTCCAAAACCGTACAGATTGCTGCCCTTTCTCTAGAATGACCACATGACATCCGTACCTGTGGCTTCCCTGCGTGCCTGTTGGCGTAGGTGACTGAGTCCAGGATGATATTGTCAAAGGAAGCCTTGAGAACGCCTTTGGCAGCACGCGATCCCTCCACTGAGTCCCCCGCGGCATGCTTAGGATTGTCGCAATGAATTGGTGAAGCATGAAGGTCCCACATGTTCTCCGTCGACGAAGCGCAGTTGCAGCGACTACTCCAAGGAATATACCAATAGTTTTTGCTCCTCCTCGCAGTAGCTTCAGATATCAAATCGATTTCGTCGATTGTGTCAAGTAATGCTAGCAACTTCTGACCGTTAATATGGGCTTGGATAAGCACAAAGTTAGATCAATACAGATCTGTCCGTGCGCCCATCACCCCCCTTCAGCCACATCACTGCGTTGCAATTTGCACGGGGACCAGACAGTTCCTTCGATCGCTTTGTTTTTCTCCTGGTGACGCTTTTAGAAAGTCCTGATTTGATCCTCGGGCATGGTCATTATGCTTGGTTGTTGCAAACAAAGCAGGTGCGCTGCTCGATACCACCCATAGCTTCTTGATTGCTGAACTCACCACCTGGTGTCTTTCTCTGGGAGGGTTGGTTTGCACAGTACCAACGTCGATAGGCGCTATATGTGGGCTTTTCCGTCGCTCTCTGCTACGTAGGTTCTAATGGCTTTTTGTGTGGTTCACTGCTAAAGGACTCCTAATCCCCGCGGCTTCCACTGTTTTAGCCTTTATTTCCTTCCCTTTTGCTCAGCCAATTACTGATTGCCTCTCTACAAATGAAAGCACTGCTATAAACGAGTCGCATAAAGGGTAAGAGTTCAGTATTAGGCTTCAGTTCAGCGAAAACGGATACTTCTCAGTGCAGTACTCTATCGATAGCTTCTCTTGCTTAAGTTTTCTTATCTCTACCATAGCATGCTCTCTTTCCTCCTTGCAAATAAACTTACGTCGTTGCGCGCGCTGGAATGTTCCATAGTCCGGGAGTGCTCCGCGACTCGGGTACTCTTAACCAGCCAGTATAATCGGGCTTCTCGTAATATGGAAGAAGGCAGTAGCGACAGGATATTTTCTGATGTATTTTGAAGACGAAAGTCTACCTCCGAAGGTGCGAGCGGCTCCTTCACTGAACCCGCAGCACCGCACCTGCCTTCTTCTGGCGGTTGACAAAGGCAAAGGCATTCTTAGCTTGAATGAATTGTTTTCGCTGCAAAGAGGTTTTTCAGGTACTGCGACTAACTGTTGCTCTTGATAAGCCTCATGCAGGGCCGAGAAGACGGTTGACTATGTGAAAGAACTTTGGGATAACGCCCAAAGTTCTTTTTCCTCACGGCTTCCTCAGTCCTAATCAGTGATATGCACCAGAACGGCCAGATACTGTTGTGGGGTACGTTTTTCCCACCTGCTGCAACAAACCTTGCAATGCCACAAAGCGACATGAAGGCTATCCGCTGATCTTTGCACAGCACCGTCGTGAGCTGCGTACAGTCAAAGACTCACGAAGAGAGTTGCCAAGAACCAGCTGGCCTCCCATGCAGTTTGGAACTGTCCTGAGCAGAGCAGCACAACGTGGCGCTGGTGCGTGAAGGAGGCAGCCAGTTCTAAGTTGCAGCACACCTGGGTACAAGTCCTGTCGCAACTCCACATGCAAGCACAACCAAGACCTCCTTGCTGGATGCACTAGCACTTTGTCCAACTGCCAAGCGCTTGCTTGGCCATTAAAAGGAAGCATGCAGGCGAGTAGAAATAACGTACCGCCTCCAGACATACTGTGCTAGAGGCAGCCAAAGATGTGCAACGATGGCGTAGGCGAAACGGAACCTACGCTGGCCACAACGTTGAAAGCGACACAGAAATAAGGGGTTTCTTTATATAACTCCAAATGCCTTCTATTATTTGCTAGTAAAAATCAGCGAGACCCGACTACAGTGCTCTGCCTGAAGCTGGCGTAGACAAGAAGACCGTCCTAACACTATGCCTTTTGAGTGCTGTGGTCTCATGAGATGGAATGGGATGTGGAAGGCAGTGAATTGTCTAGAAGGGGAAAGGTGATAGAGATTAAAGCCCCATATTAAGTTGAACAGCCTCCAAAGAATGCGATGAGCGTCGGGGGCTGCGAGCAACCCAACCCTCCCCTGAATGCTTGCACTGGCCAGGTTGTGCCTGTCTCGGGTACTGCGTTCGAAAGTCCCTCCGTAAAACCTTGTGCGGTTTTCTAAACAATAAATATACGTCCATTTGTATGCGCCAGAGTCTGGTTTGCATCAACGGGCGCCGCTTCCAGTCTCCCCCGCACGCGCCGACCTTTCGCCAACAGTGCACTCTGTGCTCTCGAGAGCTTCGTAGGCGAAGCACGGCCAGCTCCAGACAAAATGGCGGGGAAAGTGGACAAGACGAAGAAGCTGGAGCCTGTGCCCAAGCCGGATGAGAAGCTCTACAGGGACCGCATCCAAGCTGAGACAGCGGCCATTGATGAGTTGAGGGCTAAAATCGTACGTCGGCTGTCCTTTTCCACGGGGACTCACCGCGTTCTACAGTATTTTTTACTCTCCTTTGCGATGCCGGCGTAGTCGGCGGAGCAATAACCATCGAAATCACATGCATTGCCCAGAAGCAGTTGCCGGCATGCGAGTAGCACGAAACACCAGCTTCTCTCCACTAATAGGGCCAGGATATCAACCAGTTTGAAGCGGCCTGTGCAAGGGCGGAGAGTACATGGTGGGGGGTTGTGGAGTGCACACGTTCTTCTGCATCCAGCTTTCCGTATCCGTAGTCCAGGCGACGCATGCAAACGGCGCTCGGCTAGTTATACGCTTCTCGTGTGTGTGGGATATTCGGTGCATGATAAGAACTACTGCTTCGAATTCGCAGGATACCACGTATTATCTTGGTGATGATGTTCTGTGCCTAGAGGTGTATTTCCTCCTGAGTTCAACATTCTTATGACTTTTCGTTCAGAGTGAGCTCCAGCAGAAGATATCCGCCGTCATAGGCGGACGGGAGGAGTACAACATGGAGAAACAAAACAGGCAGGCACGCCTTGATGCTCTGCAGGTAAACACGTGACCCTTCCGTACCACGAGGCGTAAACTGGCTTAGAAAGCAGCATCCTTTCTGAGCCATTATCTCCCCAGATGTGCATGCTTTGGCCATCAGAAGGAAATCGATCAGCTGGAGGAAAAGCGCAAGGTTTTATTTGAAAAGATCCAGTTGAAGCAGAAGGAGGGCGCCGATTTGGTAAGGTTGTACAGTGTAGTAGTGCATCTGTGCAGGTTCCTTTGCCTGTGATCAGTTGTCTTTGTTTATTCTAATAAACAGATGGAAGGCAACTTTCCGCTTTCGCTTGGTCCTTTTATGCTGTGCTTTTCAGAAACAATCAGCAACCGATCTGCGGCGTAAAATCGGTTTCTCTTCTCTGGAAGATATTGACCAAAAGGTTGCTGCTTTAGAGCACAGTATGATGACTTCAACGCTTTCCCTCAAGGAAGAGAAACAACTGCTGGAGGAAATCAAACGCCTGAAAAACAGCAAACCGCTGCTGAGCAAGTACCAAGCACTGGAAGAGAGTGCAAGCAGCCTGGAGGATTCATCTGTGGGTAAGTGAACCCGCAGCATGAGTGTATTTGCGTGTGTTGAGTTGGCGTTGCGGCAATATCCTCTTGTTATAGGGTTCCGGGTGTTCATGGTGCTGAGGATGTATGAATATTTATCCTGTTGTCCGGTACTGATGGCTGTCTATCGCTGCTGTGTCAGTTCCGTTGAGAGCAATGCTGGATGAAGTACGCACAAAACTTTTGGAACTCCGCACGCAGAAGCGCGAGGAGAGTCAGAAGTACAAGGAGCTTCTGGAGAAGAGGTAAGGGAGGATCCGCTTGCTGCATTGTATTCTTCTGCTGCTGTTTGTAGAATGCGTACTGTTTGCCTTTTCCTGGCTGCTCTTTGCATTGTATACTTAAGTTGCGGTCTGTAGAATACGTCTCGTTTTGCGGCTTCTCGGGTGCCTTCTGTCTTTCACTTCATTTCTTTTTCCTGGGGTTTATGGTGCTCTGCTCCAGACAGAGGGCAACCGCGCCGGGTCGTGAGATGATTGAAGAACGAGACCGCTTATCCGCGCAGTTGAACACGCGCTATGCAGCTGTACGTGTTAAGACAATAAATGGCATTATTATTGATGTCCGTGTTTGTAACTGGTGTCGTACGTCCCCTTAAAACGTGATCGTTTCTGTGGAAAACGGTATGCTTGGTGAATGGATGCGCGCATATATGTATATATATACATATATATAATATATATATATAATATATATATATATTATATATATATTAACCTTCGTGTATTTATATGTACACCTTTAGGCCAGTCTTGTCTTTGCCTTGTTTTTCTCAGCGCCGCGAGATTCAAGCGGAATTGACCCGCGAGGTACTGTTCAACACATAGTTTGTGCTGGGCTCTAGCCTATGATCGTAGTTCTTTCTGTTTGGACCGGGCTTTCTAGGAGCACTCTCCACCTGCAGCGGAAGTATATGCCTGAGGTTGTATACTCGCGTCATTGTTTTTCTTTCCTCAGATGCAGAAGCATCAGGCGTACATGCAGGAACTGAGGCGCGAACGGGGTGTCAAGGTAAGATAGGCCCTAAGGATTCCTGCTTACAAGTGCTTTACGCAACCTGCCCATTCGGATTAAGGCATGAATCATTCTCCTGCTGGGTTGCATGTCTGCAAATTTTGCAGATGAGGGAGGAGCGCGAAAGACGTAACTTGGAAAACGAGCGCTATCAGCTCTCGCGCGATTTGGAACGGGTGGAGTCAGAGTTGCCCTACGAAGCAGAATGTTTGCTGCTTACCCAGACCATTCAATACTTGCGGAAAATCATCGAGGAGCCGGCGGCCAACGGCGTTGAGAAGGAACAGACAGAAGAGGTGGTGGATGAGAGTGTAAGCGAGAAAAGTGTTTCTTGGAGTACTGAATTCCGAAGACTTGTGCAGTTAAAATGTGACGATTGGTACAATGTGCGTGCACATTTCTGCAGCTGGCAGGTGCCCTTCTGCCGAAGAGCCAGCGGAAGGAGGTCTTTTTCTACGCCCCGAAGCAGAAGGGTAAACACGGAAAGGACCATGAGAAGAAGAAGGAGAAGCCCAAGACGCTGAAGTATGATGTGGGCACCTTGGCCTACTTTGAACAGTGCGGAGTAAGTGCATTCGGCGTTAAGCATCGATTGTTGGCTTCGCAGCTCTCGATTAGTGCTGCGAATGCCAACATTTTCTGCCTCGAGATGTCCCTTACTTGTGACCAGCTAACGGCGCCAGTTTTTTTGGACGATGTACCTGCGTGCCTGGGGAAACTTGAGGCGAAGCTGGACCACTACAAAGGGTTGCAGCGTGAAAGCACCCAGAAGGTTAGCTCCTACCAGTGACACGGGATCGGCAGTTTGTACTTGTTTGTCCTCCGAAATACTGTGTAGTTCTTAAAGTATTATTTTATTGTATAGATTTTTTGGTAAGATTGCGTTTCTTTTGAATGGCTGTCATGTTTGGCTTGGAACAGGTAGATGAACGCAAGGCGGAAATCATGGCAAAGATTGAAGTGGTGAATGAGAAGATAGCGAGTCTCGTGAAGAAAGAGAAGCTGCAGGATGATCGAGACGGTGAAACTGCTGACGGATCTCCCACCGCGGAGGAAGGCGATGATGAATGAGCAGATACTTGCACATTGGCTTTCACGATTGCCGAGTCAAAGTGCACTGACACCTGAAAGTCTTGTTCTGGGTCTTTACGCCGCAAGGCACCTGCCACTTGAGGCAGCTACTTGTTCGACTAGGTTATATGTCTTTGGTGCAGACGCCGGAGGCAGTTGGTGGATAATAACCTCTCTGACTCCCTTGAACGTTTTGCGCCCTAGTGCGTGCAGTCGCAGCTCGCGCCAACTTTCTCTGTGGGCTTGGGGGTAACGAAGAAAACCAAATCAATGCGAACTAAATTAACTGTTGATGCGCGGTTATTCGCTTTGACAGCCAAATCGAGATAAGGCGTGCTGGCCCCACCTGGCATAGCAGCGCCAAAGGCTCCGGCATACAGCTCTGTAGCCTGTTCAATATTTGTCGCTTCGGGTATCCTAACACTTTATAGTGGTAGTGCTCACCAGATTGCCGTTCTTCGAGGACAGGGCACACGCAACCGAATAAGGAACTTCTTGGAACATGTACCACAAACTGGGAGTAGTGGAAGTGAATAGGACGGACGCTACAGTCGTAGTTGGAGCAAATTGAACTGAGGATCGTGCAGCTGTTTCCTGCATTTCCTATGGCTGCAGCTGAACTGGTGTATGCGCCGGTGTGTGGGGAGGAGACCCGCTCTTGAATTTATTAAATTAAAACCTCTATCCAGATTAGTCCCTACCAATTTCCTGCTTGCTTCGTTATAGATTCGTGGGGTTCGTGCATGTAGCGTCAGCGTGAGCAAGAACGCATGCATGAGAAGCATTGAGTTTAACAAAAATTGTGCCTTCCAACGCTTAAATGGAGGTGTAACCTACCCACATCAGCATTTATATACAACTAAATAGACTCATAGACAGCAACTAAAACATCCGGTGACCCGGAATCGAACCAGGGACCAACAGATTACCGCAGCATCTACAGTCTGCCGCTCTACCAACTGAGCTATCACCGGTGATTGAGAGCGCTGGAAGCAGAGTGTAGACGAGAGAACAAACCAAATAATCATTCCTTCACTCTTCTACCTGAAGTTTAATTTAAAACACAAACATTTATGGCCTATTTAAGCGCTTTACCATGATCGCTCCCCACAGCCCTCCCATAAGGCATACTTCCAGTACGTTGTGCGGAACTCTGCAGGGCGCATGGTAAAGCAGCCCATTGAAATTGTTCTGAAAGAGGAATCCTTGTTATGGACGCATTATAACAAAATAATAATAATGGCAGTGAGTTCTCGATGCCTGCAGACTGTTCATGCTGCGTGTTTCGTCAGCGGCCTTGTCTGGGAGTTTGATCGTCACTGTTATCTGCCCGAAGACAAACTCCATTTGTTCTCCCTCGAGTATTTGCTGTAAATAGAAAGCAACGAGTGTTTTTATTGAAATTTCAAAAGAGCGTGCTCTTTGCGCATCCGCGCCTCAGTTAAACTGCCTCGTCGCTGAGCAGGCTGCTCTCTCATTACTTATACATTTCGTCGAGGTAGAAGGAATTGCATGGCAGAATAACCCGAGTGGGGGGCTGCCTTATTCATTTTGCATGTATTTTGCCGTCAATTTTTATAATTCTACGGAGATCACCTCCCCAATGCTCTGAGCTCGCCTTGAAGGACCGCCAGGCTTGGTGCCTGTATACAGATCAGCACACACCATGACGGCAAACGAACCTCCAGCAGGCGGAGGTGCATCCTCTTTGGCAGCTGAGGCAGAGGAGGTCTACCGTCAGCGGCAGCAGTTGGAAGAAAGAATGGAGGCGCTTGCGAGCTTCCTAACTTCAGAAGGTAATACCACTTCTCCATAGAGGCCAGCTTGGTTTTTTTCTGCCTTCTTAGAGGGGCTATAGCTCCTTCCTACCCTACAGAAGGCAAACTATGAAGGAAGGTGCTGCTTGCAGCACCTTCCATTCATACACTACCATTAGCACAGACATCGAAGGAGGGTTATATGAATAGATATTGGCGGCGTTCGCGTGAGAGGACTGGTGCGCGCATGCATCAGTTTACTTACACCGTATCCTGTTTGCGCATGACTTTGTGGGTTATTTTCCTAGGTATGCCAGGCCTAGACGGCCCGTTAGTAGACGAAGAAGGCTTCCCTCGTTCAGATATCGATGTGCATGCAATACGCGACGCACGGCATCAGCTTGCGTGCCTTAAGACGGACTATCGGGAGCTTCAGCGACGCCTTGAAGATATTCTCTTTCGTATTCATGGGGGAGCTGACAGAAGAAATGCTGATGATCAGCCAGATGCCGTTTCAGGTGGCCACCAACAACGAACGGAAGAAACATCAAATCAACAACAGGAACAGCCTCCACGACTACTTGAAGGTAAACGACTAAAACTCTCCATTTTCCCAATTTCGATTTATTTTCTTTCGTATTTCACTGTATGTTCATGAGCTGTCTGGAGCAGTTGCATGCTCGCCGCGAATACAGCATACTATAACTGTTTGTGCGCGCCGGCTTTAGGATGCTGCTGCTTGGTGATGTTACTCTGTATTTCTGCTGAATCTATTTGCAGACGAAGGACCAGCATTTGCCGTGGTGGACGTTGTCCACCCAGGAAGCCCCAGCAGTGCTGCTGGAATTGTGGCCGGAGACAGACTCCTACGTCTGGGTTCTCTGCGCTTGTCACCTACTCAGCGTAGATCAGAGGTCAGTATAGGGGGCGTTTGTAACGGCGTTTCTGCCGCTACAACCCAACAGACGCGCTCCTTAACTGTAGCAGAGATATTTCAAATGCTGCCTGCAGAAGTGGCGAACCATGAGAACGAGCGGGTGGCTGTTGTGTTGCAAAGAGGGGGCCGTATCCTCCCTCTGTGGCTAATACCGAGGCGGTGGCAAGGTAGGGGCCTTCTTGGATGCCACTTAAAGCCGTTGTAGTTGAACTGATTGATAGCCCTTTTGGCTATCAGTTGAAGCCGCCTTAATGGAATTGATTTTAAGCTTTCTTCGCCTTCATTCGAAGCTGCTTTAGTTAAACTGAGTAATAGCGTGATAGCCTCGCCGCCCAGCGCAAAAGCAGATGGGGAGTATAATCTCCACTTATGCTGTTTTGAGATTAGAGTCGAGCTGCCTGTACACCTGAGCAACAGGCCAGGAGGTCTCATATATTACTGCTCAACCGTTGAAGCCAGAATAATAAAAGTAACGGAAAGTAACGGCGTATTAAAACGCTTCCGCAAGTGCGTGCGTCAGGTGTACTCAAGCTTCAACTTTCAAGGTAGGGCTTACGGTGTAGGGTTTAGGGCTGGATATGGGTAATGGGTAGAACGGAACTTTTATGCAATGAAGGAAGACCCTAGTCAGGCGGCAGACACTGCTGAGAAAAGGAAGAGGGAGAGAACTTGAAAAAGAATTGAGCTGAGCTCATTCTGCAAATGGCCTCTTTAGCCACTTGCACCTTCCTCCCCCCCACGTTCTTGTTGCATGTTTTATAGAATATTCGACTTATTAGACGCCTGCACCTTTTGGTCAAAATGTTTTCAGCTGTATTGATTGCCAAACACAAGGATAAATGCGAGGATAATTTGTTAGATGCACGTAGCCTGATAAACCCAGCAGCCCATAAGTTCAGCTTAACTAAAGAAGCCAGCATTCTTTTGTTTTTACCTTCTGCCGCTATGTAACAATAGACACTCGGTTTTCCATGCAGCGTGACAGGAGTACTAACGCCCTTGGTATTCACGTTATTTATGCACTGTTTATTGAATATATGTATAATATATATACATATGGTGATAGTTGGGTTCATATAGCCACAGCGAAATGGCTGGAGGGATAGATGCCCCCTGCATCCCTCCTACCTTGCAGCAGAGGAATTTGAAGTGTACAGCCCAGAAAAAGGCTGAAGTCTGGGATGAAAGGATATAATCGCCCATAATGTGCATTTTATATTGAAAATGCTCTGTTAAAGAAAACTTGAAAGGTTTCGCCTTTAATACCTGGGAGCAGCAGTTCTTAAATTACACTTTATTCGGTGAAGTGCAACTGCGCACGACGATGCCGGGATATGAAATTTAAAAATTAAACAAGGCATTAATGTTGTTTCACAGTAACATTGAGCTTGACCCAGCATTCAAATGCTAACGGACCGCAAACGTTTCTATTGCTTGAGTGTTGTTCTGGGTTTCTTTTCTCGTTTCAACTAAGTGCAAAACCACATAGAATCATTCGCATTGTTCTTGTATAGAAGAAAAAACTAACCTGCAGAAGGCGTAATTTGCTCAGGTGCGATATTTTCACTTTATGTAATCGTAGTTATCGCAATAGATAAGAAGGGTATAGATAAGGTGAACAGACAAAAGCTGCAACGTCAAATATGAATAACAACTCAGCGGCCTCACTCACCTATATCAATTCCAACGAAATAAAAGAAAGAAGAGCACAAGCTTTGATATATATGGAAAAAATCAGGGGTAACTTGGAGTTTATTTAGGGGAAACTAGCAAAAACTTTGGCTTCTTTGCAGGGAAAATGGCAATAAATCTCCCTATTCCCTAAAAACCAACAACAAATTTGAATGAAAAACAGCAATGTCTTGATTTGACTCGCGCTTTCGATCTAGAAGAACGGAAAGAGGTGCAAGGGGAAGGCATCCTGGGGCTGGTTGGGTTCATGATGTCTGGATATCTTGACAGACCAAAAATAAGATATTTTTGTGCAGCTTCTCATATTATGATCTCTCCCTGATTATGATCTCTCCCTGTTGGAAAACTTTGTTGAAAATTTATTTGGTTTATTCTGTTGGAATTCAGGTCTTGCTTTCCCTTGCTATATACAAGACTGGGGGATACCACAATGTGTTACCGCGTAACCTGCAATGCCTGTGGGAAGTTTACATGGAAAGTCTACACTTATTGAGCACCCAACGCCCCTGTTTTTTCAAAAATAAATTATTGTTTTTCGGCTTATACTGGAAAAGTCTTAAAATCCTATTACGGAATCCTCCGCTGCACGTGTTCATAGCTACTAGCACGCTGATGTCTGTGTGCACGAGACGAGAGTTCGTGTTTCCAGTTAAGAGGGAAAGGAGCATCCATGGTATGAAGTTAGATGATTACCTTTTCATTTAAGACTAAACCAACAACTATAACGAGAGGAAAGCAGTATTTGTTGCACGTATTGTCGTTGGATTCCCGCTTCTGTGCAGGCAAGGATGTGGAGATCATATTGACAAGTGCTTAGATGGAGTACCAATAGAAGAACGCTGCGCCTGTGGAGGACGGGCGAGGACGCAGGCGGAGCATTCGCGTGGATGCAACAATTCCAGCTAAGTGAGAGGCGAACGCAAATTATACTCCCTCCTTTTTGCTTTCTAATGGCTGTAAATGCATGCATGAATGCATGCATGCACACATGCATGCATGCGTACTCGTGCTTGACAGAAACCTGCATCTCATGTTGCATGCGTGCCTTCCCTTGTTAACTGGATATCCTTAAAAAAATATCATCAACTGCAGACGTGCAGGGGGATATCGACCTCGGCGACGGTCTTCTGTCGTCAGTTAAAGAGCACTCAGTTCAGACCGCGGCTTAAGGGGCCATCATATGCAGCAGGCCTTCCAACAGAGTCTACTGCACAGCATCCGCATTCTGTATTAGTGGTTCTTTATGTTAATTTTTTTGTTTCCTTCTTCTGCTCGAAGTGGCACTGTTTTTGCCAACTGAAGGCGTCCCGTAGCCTCATTCAACAAGCAAGGGGCGGCTGGTCGATTGTACTTAAACCCACAACCCTAAACTCTAAGTACATTCTTTCTTTCCCATGTGCTGTAGATCTACAAGTCAAACGAGTGATTATTTCGTTGCATATTCATGTATCACGAGCCTGATGAGCGTAGATGCGTGCGCACGTGGAATAACCGAAGGACGGCTATTATTTTAACGGCAGTAGAACGGATTATGACATTGTTTCCTTTATGGAGAATGCGAAAAGAGTCTTTTTTTGCCTTTACCTTGCTTAATGAGTTCAAGGCGCATGAAGCGCTGTTGATTTCGTAGGATTATTAGAAATAAGCCAGAAGACTGGGGAAGTTACAAAAGTCTCAGCACGGGGAGCTTATCTAAGCCAATGAATAAGGAAGAGATGTCTGCATTTTACTTATACAGGCATGATCTGCATGCATGCACATTCAATATACGGTTACTGCAGTTTGTCAGTCCTTTGTAGCTGTGCACGTAGAAGTGTTTGCTACGATGTAAGTAGCTTTATGAATATATTCTTCTGGATATGTTGGTTAATGAATGCTTGCTAAGGAAGTGTTTTGTAACAGTTCTTAACGGTGTTCGTGAATGAATAGAAAGGTGGCCAGGCCGCTGTGGGTGGTGGTGCCTCTTAACAGCAGGAGTTGCAGCAGCAGACGATGCATGCACTTGAGGAAAAATTAAATCCTTAATTAATTAAATCCTCCATCGCTGCCAGCGTCGGAACATGTGCCTCTGCAGTCAGCCCTCCTGGATATAAGAGAGAGGTCAGCTGCTGTATGGAAACGAATATTTACGTGTCTCTACTCTACTTGTGAATCTCACGCAAACATGTGACTAAGGCATTGAGATATAATATATATATATATATTTATATTTATGCTTATATTAAACCCACACAAATATATACAGTATGCATGCATTACTCAGGTTACTTCCAGTGGGTTGCAGATAGTAGGCGTCAGCAGATGTTTGGATGCATAAACTTGCATGACAGCAAACACATTAAAAATTCAAAAACCCAAGCCCGTGGCGATGAGTATATATCAATTACTTTCGAATAAACATTTCCTGAAAGAGAGACAATGCAATGAATCGGAAGAACTCCGGCGAGTGGTTTCAGATAGCCAAGTGCAATAGGAAACAAACAAAGGGAATTTTTCTGCAGAAAATAAAATGTAATATTATTTTAATGTCATGAACTTGTTTTCGTAGCAGATGTGTTTCTTCCACATTTTGTACTGTTCTTAGGTTAGAGCCATTCATGCCAAGTGGGACCCCCTCCTCCACCAACCGATTGGCAAGAGTTATGCATGAATAATGCACCATTTCTCAGGTAGAAAGCAGCAAAATATCTAAAAATGTCCTTCGATTTGAGGAGAAAACTCAGAAAGCTGAGGTTGGATGGGGTGATCGGTTGGTGGTTCTTCTGCATGCTTGCTTCCTGTTCCTGTACAGCTAGCCGCCTGTTCCTGTCGCGTCTGTCCTGGGAAGCATGCGTTTCCAAAAGTGCACATTTTCTTCTATTTTCAAAGGTAATAGGTATAAAAATTGAAGGTTTCAATTGAGAAAGGTTATTCTTTTCAACATTTATCCTCCACAGTGTCGAAAGCGTCTCGGACCATCGTCGGTATCAAAGCGGTTTCCACAGGAGGAATCTTCCCTTAAACGCCAGTCCATAGGCGTAATTCAGGTGTATTTCCATTGTATTTTCTGTTAACAACCACGGCGAAAGAGGTTTACTCCCATATAACCTCCACATTCACTGGATCTGACTTCGTCTCGCCTGCCTCCGCCTTCCGAATCGACAATGAACATGCAAAGCGAAACCCCCCGCTCTGAGGTCTATAGAGGACCCCAAGAGGCACGACAGTCTTTAGAATCAGTTGGTGAGTCTTTAGATTCCTTTTATAGTAGGTTTATACCGCCGCTGCCACCAGTCTAATATTCCGGCTTGTACTGGTGCTCCTGGCTGATCAAGAGGAATATCGCATGCACACTGTCTTGTTACAGCGTACATGTGTTGTTGTTTTACTGTAGTGGCTCCTGTACCTTGACAGTTTTTATTGCATTACTCACACTGCGCATAGCAGAATCCTTTTGACTCTTTTTGATTAGAATTGTTTAAAGTTGTGCACAGTGTAGGGGGAAGTGTGGATGTATACATGCATGCACACATGCATGATTGCGGGTTTGTTCGTTTGTTTTAATTATTGTTTACAGGAGAGGAGAGTACTTTTTCTCGCATTTTCAGCACACTATCATCAACATTTACTATTCCTCTTGGCTTCTTCCAAAGCCGGCCAGAAATACGCACCTGGGGAGTGCAGCATTTGCAAGACCCGTCTGTACAGCCGAGGCCTCCAACAGCCCCAGTAGATTATGGAACATCATTACCAGGGTATACAAAGGAAAGTTGCAGATATCTTGACAGCGCATGTGGCCGTCCGTCGTCTTCTAAAGGAAGCCCCGAATTCGTCAGTCTCTTTACACATTTAGGTGTACACGATGATAAACTCGTTGGCCCAAGACTCTCTGGCTTCCCCGTTTGCAAAGTTCAGTACCCTCCACTTCCTGCAGATAAATTAGGAACTCCGACATACGATTATCGCGATCTTCTTTCATATAAAATGGATTACCACCCATATGTAGTAAGCATTCATTTAAGGGCTTTTTATTCAACTATATATTTAGTACTGTATAAATAGTAAAGTATTATTCTTTATGCAGCTTCATAGGTGCTGTTCATATAGGTGTTGATGTTCGATTTTGTTTGCTGACGCAGCCGCTTTGTTTATTTGTAGCTTTTTCTGGCTTTGTTTATCTTTGTGAAGTGCGCGTTGCATAGAGAGAGGGTGGCGCTTCTTATTTGTTTTTTGATTTTTTTTGTCTTTTTCTTCTTTTGCAGAATGCCACTATGAGCCCTCAAGACCCAGCCCGCATGTATGTATGCGCTAATTGGATGGTTGGATATCCATATGGAGTTCCTGCAGTAGAAGAAAACGAAAAAATGCAAACAAATGCAGCAGCTCAACGATGTTCTACACAAAATTGCGGCACTTGCTTTGGCTGCTGAGGTGTATGCATTACTGCATATTGTTGTAGATAAGGCACACCGAAATACACAGTCGTGTAGGTGTCTATGATATATACATACATGCATACATACATATATATATATATATATCTATTATATATATCTATTATATATAAATGTATGTATATATTTATATGTACCACAGTAGCTGCAGCTACAGCGGCGAGCCCTAACTGGCTGTCAACAGCGTAGGAAGTGCAGGTGGAGTATGTAATTACTCAACGACTATTTAAATAGTTGGATATTTAAATATTTAAATATTTAAATATTTAAATATTTAAATATTTAAATATTTAAATATGTTGTCGCATTGATAACATATGGAGGTCTTTTTTAGGCTGAGACTTTCGGCCTTTTGGTTTCCTCTTCGTCATTTTTTACAGGTATAAAAACAATCTTATAGACAGGTATTTTATTTTCTGATATTTAAGTCATTTAAATTATATTCTTTAATTATATTTGTTGCTATTTCATGTAGCAAACGACGCCTATAACACAGACAGCACCCCTCCTTAAAGAGGAAAGAAGAAGACAACCCGCAACTCAGCACACATGAATATATTCAGCGTTGTTAATGCAACAGCAAATCCTTCCTAGCTACACAGACACCCAGTCTAGCTGTACAGTCAGCTAGCTAGACAGCTAGCTAGGCAGCTAGATAGGCTAGCTAGACAGAGGAGGAAGTGCCTTTAAAGCCAGGTTGGGGATCACGCTTAAAAAGAGCAGCAAACATATACATATATTTATATATACATATTTGTTTATATAGAAGTATGCAATATATACTACACACGTATATATAAATATATATATATATATAGCATATATAGCATACTTATAGTTGAATTAATAACGTAAGAGTTATTTAAATGAATAGTACTGCGAGTAATAATGGCTAGGTAGCTAGGGGGAGAAGAATATAAATAATAATAGATTATATTTGTAAGAAAAAAGCAATGAACTATATTTAGTATATTAATAATAATTAATATTTAAAGAAATATTATCCCCGTCTCTGTTCATCGCCCGTTAGAGATAGAGACAAAAACGAGAAAAGAAGTCGTCGCAACAAATGCAAAAAGAATTCAACACCAACACCCAATGCATGCATGCATGCATGCATGCATGCAACACCCAATGCATGCATGCATGCATGCATGCAACAACAACAAATGCAAGCATTCATACATGTATGTAACAGCAACAAGTGCAAGCAAATGGGTGCATGCATGCATGCATGGAACAACATGCATGCACTTCAAGGCGGATGTTGCTGTTGAGGAGAAAGTAGGGGGCCTCCAGGGTGGCCTCAGTATTCAATAGATGAATCCCCACATTGCTGCTGCAGTTGCTGCTGCAATTGTTGCTGCTGCTGCTGCTGTTGCTGCTGGTGTCATAGTAGCCAGTGTTGTGCGTTGTTAGGCAACACGCCCTGAAGAACATCAGAAGCAACCAGCCTCTTGCTACTGCTGCTGCTGCTGCTGTTGCTGCTGCTGCTGCTGTTCTTAGGTAGCTGTTGCTGCCATTTGCTGCATCTGCTGCGCTGCAGCAGCAGCTTGCTGCGCCTCCATGAATTGCTGCTGCATTTCAAACATCTGGCACTCGCGTTCATAATAAAATATAACGGGAGCAACTAAACAAATAGCAGATGTCGATAAAATCCAAAGAAGATTACTACTAAACCAATAACCAGCAGCAAACAGCTGCTTCAAACGCCTGCATGCAGGAGACCTCCGGCTCTCTATACACTCGCGAGACAGAACACCACCCATTTTCCTGCTGCTGCTGCTGCTGCTGCTGCTGCTGTTGCTGTTGCTGTTGCTGTTGCTGGTGTTGCTGGCGTCGCCGCTGGCGTCCTTGCTCCTGCTGCAGTTGCTGCTGTTCTTGGTGTTGTTGTTGCTGCTGCTGTTGTTGCTGGTGGTGTTGTTGTTGAGATATTCAGAGTAGGCAGTTTGCGGCTTTAAAAAGAAGAAGAAAGTTAAGCAGAAGAAGCTGCTGTTGTGTGCATGCAGTTGCGTGCAAATAATGCAGATAAACGCATGCAAAGAGATAAATTAAAAATACTTAAAAATGTCTGGTAATAGTAACGGATGTTGTATAGGAAGGAAGAAAGGGAAGGGGGCTTAAGGGTTTAGGGTTTAGGGTTTAGGGTTTAGGGTTTAGGGTTGGTAGGAGGAAGGAAAGAAAAACAAAGAGACAGGTTTTTAATAGGTATTAATAAACCAGTATTATTAAAAACAAAACAAAACAAACAAAACAAACAAAATAAACAGAAGAATGCATGCACAGCAACCCTACACATTGTTTTGTATGCATGCAGCAGTTTCAGAGCCCCACGGCCAGCATCGATATTGAATTATTTTAATTAAAAAATAGAAAATAAATAATTTATTTTAAATTTAACTTTAATTTAAATATATTTATGTTGATATTCCTCTTTAAAATTTACAAAATAATCCAAAATAGAATCAATCGCATGCATGCATGCATGTTTGCTACCTTTGTTTTTTTTTGTTTTATTCTCCCTATACACCACAACTTAATAAATAAAGATATTTAAATTCATCGAATTTATCGCTGAATCTACGGAAGTTTATATTCGGCACGCCTCTTCCATCCTAAACCTTAAACCCTTAAACCCTAAACCCTAAACGCTATACCCTAAACCCTAAACCCTAAACCCTAAACCCTAAACCCTAAACCCTAGACGGTGAGCCCTATTAGTCGTGGCCTCAGATGCGGTTTGTTTTCTCTATATTCTGATCTTCAACCCTAAATCCTTACCCAGGAGCTACCTTAAATCCTAAACCCTAAACCCTAAACCCTAAATCCTAAACCCTAAACCCTAAACCCTAAATCCTAAACCCTAAACCATAAACCCTAAACCCTAGCATTTTAGAATGGGGAAGAAGGCGCATCAATGGAAGAAGAAGAACGAGAAGGATTTAGGCAGCAGCAGCAGCAGCAGCAGCAGCAGCAGCAAACAAAGCAGAGAAGAAGGTGTATGGAAGCAGGGGTTTGTAAGAAAAGAAAATGAAAAATTTGCTGCTTATTATAAAGAGCAGCAAATTGTTAGTCAAGGTAAAAAATAATATATTTATTTAAATCAAATTATTTATTTTATTTTATTATTGCTGATGTTTTCTTTTCTTTTTCCGCTGCCTCGCATTCAATTAATATTTGTGTCTATTACACTGTTTAAGTTTAAACAATTTATTTATTTATTTATTTATTTATTTATTTATTTATTTATTATTTTATTTGTGCAATAATTATTTATTTAAAAATAAATTCAACAAAAAATAAACAAATAAACAAATAACCAAATAAACAAATAAACAATTAAATTGATTAAATTAATTAATTAATTGATTAAATTAATTAATTAATTAATTAAATTAAATTAATTAATTAATTAATTAAATTATTTATTTGTTTATTTTCTTTATAGAGGACTGGGAAAAGTTTATAAATTTTCTTCAGAAAGACCTGCCAGTGTCATTTCGCGTGGTTTTCTTCGCTCCTCATCATCAATATTTAATAAATTTTATTAAAAATATTATTAAAAGGTATTTGCATTTGCAGCATTAATTTAATTCTACCTTAAACCCTAAACACTAAACCCTCTCTAAACCCTAAACCCTCTAAACCCTCTAAACCCTCTAAACCCTAAACCCTAAACCATAAATCCTAGACCCTAAACCCTAAAGCCTAAACCCTAACTCTTCATCTTTGCGTGTTGCAGATATTTGTTTTGCTGTTTGTCAGTTTGCAGGCTGAGGATGCAGCAGCAGCAGCATCAGCAGCAGCAGCAACAGCAGCAGAAGATAAAGAAGTAGAAAAGATTAATTTAAAAGAAGTGCTGCAGCCACTACGGTGGTATAACTCAGGCGAAGAAGCATTTCAGTTAGATGTTGCAAGACATACACTCAGGACGCATGCACCTCTCCTGTATGCATTACTGCTGCTGCTGTTGCTGCTGCTGCTGCTGTTGCTGTTGCTGTTGCTGCTGCTTCTGCTGATGCTGCTGTTGCTGTTGCTGTTGTTGTTGCTGCTTCTGCTGGAGCTGTTGCTGCTTCTGCTGCTTCCGCTGATGCTGCTTTTGCTGTTGCTGCTTCTGCTGCTGCTGTGTCTTCTGGTGCTGTTGCTGCTGCTGCTGCTGAAACAAATAATAACAATAATAACAATATTATTATTATTATTATTATTATTAATATTATTTGTTTCTGTTATATATATTTGCATGCTGATTGCATATTCTTTTAGGTCTCTTCACTCTTTTTTAATTGAAGAGACAGACGTTGGCGGAGTGTACAGACAGGAGACTGTCTCTATGATCCCAGCGCTCTTTGCTCAGCATTATATTAGGGTAATAATAAATATCTTTATTCTTCTTTATTTGCTTGTTCAGTTGTTTGTTCAGTTGTTTGTTTGTTTGTTTGTTTGTTTGTTTTGTTTGTCTGTTTGTTCGTATCTTTACTGCATTTATCTATTCATCAGTTTATTTATTTATTTATTTATTTATTTATTTGCTGTTTGCTTCGTTTTGTTTATTTGTAATAATTTTTATGGGTGCAGCAGCAGCAGCAACGCCGAGGGAAACTCGCGATTGCTGCTGTTGTCTCCTGCTGCTCCTTCTGCTGCTGCTGCTGTGTCTCCTGGTGCTGGTGCTGGTGCTGCTGCTGCTGCTTTTGCTGCTGCGACTGCTGCTTCTGCTCCTGCTGCTGCTTCTGCTGCTACTGCTATTACTGCTGCTACTTCTGCTGCTGCTGCTGCTGCTAGTGCTATTACTGCTGCTTCTGCTGCTTCTGCTGCTACTGCTATTACTGCTGTTACTTCTGCTGCTGCTGCTGCTGCTGCTACTGCTATTACTGCTGCTTCTGCTGCTTCTTCTTCTGCTGCTGCTGCAGGGAGATTCATTGATATTAGATTTATGTGCGTCTCCTGGTTCTAAGACATCCCAGTTGATAGAAATGCTGCATGCAGCAGCAGAAAGAGAAAGAAGAGAAAAAATAAATTGTGACAACTCGTGGCCAGCCCTGCCGAGTAAGCCCATACTATTCAGGTGTATAGACACCTCAATAATTTGCTGCTGTCTATTATATATATATATAATAGACAAATGTCTACTTATACTTGAAGTGCATGTACACCTTAGTAATTTGCTGCTGGCTGTTTTTTACTGTTGAAATTTATGTACACCTCATATTGTTTGCTCTATAGGCTTTCTTTATTATACTCTTTGTTATATATATATGTATATATTATATGTATATATATATATATATGTATATATATACGTATATATATGTATATATATATATTAATTTTATTTATTTATTTAAAGTTGTCTCTCTGTCATTGATGCGCCAATCTTATTATTTTGTTTTATTATTTACTCCTTATTGAATAATTATTGAATAATTATTGAATAATTATTTAATAATTATTTAATGATTATTTAATAGTTATTTAATAATTATTATTTAATAGTATTTTATTAATTTGTTTTTGTTTTGTTTCTTCAGAAGGTGCTGTTGTTGCGAACGACGCTGACGTTGGGCGCTGTCACATGTATGGAGCTGCCAATACACCTGAAATTCTTCTATTCTTTATTTTTAATTAAATATATTTATTTTATTATTATTATTATTATTATTATTAGTATTAGTATTATTATTATTGGTGTTATTACTGCTTTTTATTATTATTATTACTACTATTCTTTGTCTCTTTCCTCCTTTGTTATTATTATTATTATTATTATTATTATTCTTATTATTATTATTCTTACTATTATTATTATTATTATCGTTGTTGTTGTTTTTCTTCTTCTTTTTAGTTTATTTGTTTTTCTTTTTTTATTTTATTTTTGGTAGAGCTGCCCTCTGTCTTCTCTTCGCTGTTTTCTTTTCTCTTTATTGACCCCTCTTTAATAATTAGGGTTTAGGGTTTAGGGTTTAGAATTGAATATTTAGGGTTCAGTATTGAATGCTTAGGGTTTAGGGTTTCGAGGGTTTAGGGTTTCGAGGGTTTAAGATTTCGAGGGTTTAGGGTTTCAAGGGTTTAGGGTTTAGGGTTTAGGGTTTTGGGGTGTACAGGCTGGTGCATCGTTTACATTATCTTTATTCCCCCTGTTTGTTGGTGACATCGCACTCTGCTCAATGTTTTCCTACACTCTTTGAAGTAAAGAGAGCAGCAAAAGAAGTAGATGACTCCTGTCCTATGCAAGAGCAGCAACACACTGCAGCAGCAACTGCAGCGGCAGCAGCAGCAGCAGCAGCACCAAATGCAGCAGCAGCAACGAATGGAGCAGTATCAACAAATGCAGCAGCACCAGCAGCATCAGCAGCATCAGCAGCAGCCGCATCAACAGCAGCAGCACCAGCCGCATCAGCAGCATCAGCAGCAGCATCAGCATCAGCAGCAGCAGCAGCAGCAATAAAGTTTGATGTTGTATTATGTGATGTCCCTTGTTCTGGAGACGGCTCTTTGAGAAAAAATAAAAAAATTTGGTTGAGTTGGAATTCGAATGAAGGCAACGCATGCCACCGCTTGCAGCTGCAGATTCTACTCAGGTACTGTCTTAAGTGCTGCTGCTGCTGCTGCTGCTGCTGCTGCTGCTGATGCTGCTGATGCT
>NW_013548159.1:0-2406 GCF_000499425.1 Eimeria acervulina
TCCAACAAATATCGGCCACTCAAATCCCGCCAGCCAACGCCCAACATACCACTTCGGCTCCTTCCTACACACAGCCCATACTCAAACACCGACCGCTTCTTGCAACACACTCTACACTATATTACCAAGATTTAGCTTCCCCCGATCCCCCACTCAATGCACAGACCTGCAGCTGCCAAATACAATGCAGTACGTTAACACACAGCAGAGCCACATCCTGTATTCATCCGCACTTCCTGCGTCGCAATATACGCTGAACGCTACACAGCCTAGCATGAACCAGCACACAGTATCCAGCCTCCATTAACGTGCACGCACACCAGCACATCGCTTCCTCACACGCACCACTAAATACCTCCCCACGCACAAAATGACACACTGCTCCACCTACACAACCCCTGACCTTCCTCCAACATTAGCTGCCCGTCTTGCCGCATCCACAGGCATCCACTCCATCAAATACCGCCCACTCAAATCCTCCTAACCAACTTCCAACATACCACTTCGGCTGCGTCCCAAACACAACCCATACTCAACAACCCACCGCTTCTTTGCACACACTTTACACTATGTTAACCACACTTATCTTCCTCCCATCCCCCACGCAATGCATAACGTTGCAGTTGCCAAATCCAATGCAGTCCGTCACACGCATATGCGCCTCATCGTGCATTCATCCGCACTTCCTGCGTCGCAATATACGCTGAATGCTACACAACCTAGGACGAACCTGCACACAGTATCCAGCTGCCCTTATCGCCCACCCACACCAGCGCAACGCTTCCTCAAACGCACCACTAAATACCTCCTCACACACAAAATGACACACTGCTCCACCTACACAACACCTGTCCTTCCTCCAACATGAGCTGCCCGATTTGCTGTATGCAAAGGCATCCACTCCAACAAATATCGGCCACTCAAATCCTCCTAACCAACTCCCAACACATCACTTCGGCTCCGCCCCAAACACAACCCATACTCAACAACCCACCGCTTCTTGGTGCACACTTTACACTATGTTAATCCAACTCAGGTTCCTCCCATCCCCCACACAATACACACCGTTGCAGCTTCCAAATTCAATGCAGTCCTTTACACGCATATGCGCCTCATCTTGCATTCATTCGCACTTCCTGCGTCGCAATATACGCTGAATGCTACACAACCTAGGACGAACCAGCACACAGTATCCAGCTGCCATTATCGCCCACGCACACCAGCGCAACGCTTCCTCAAACGCACCACTATATACCTCCTCAACAACAAAATCACACACTACTACACCTACATAACCCCTGACCTTCCTCCAACATTAGCTGCCCGTCTTGCCGTATGCAAAGGCATCGCCTCCAACAAGTACTGGCCACGCAAATCCGCCTAACCAACTCCCAACATACCCCTTCGGCTACTTCCTAAACAAAACCCATACTCAACAACGCACCGCTTCTTGGCGCACACGTTACGCTCGATTACCCCCATTCAGCTTCCTCCCATCCCCCACTCAATACATAACGTTGCAGCTGCCAAATCCAATGCAGTCCTGTACACGCAGACGCGCCTCGTCTTGCATTTGTGCGCACATCCTGCGTGGCAATATACGCCAAATCCTACACAACCTAGCAGGAACCACCAAACAGTATCGAGCTGCTATTACCACGTACGCACACGGGTGCATCGGTTCCTCAAATGCACCTCTAAATAAATCCTCACGCACAAAATGACACACTGCTACACCTACACAACCCCTGACCTTCCTCCAACAGTAACTGCCCTTCTTGCTGTATTAAAAGCCATCCACTCAAACAAATACCGGCCACTCAAATCCTCCTAACCAACTTCCAAAATGCCACTTCGGCTCCTTCCTAATCACAACACATACTCAACAACCGACCGGTTGCTGTCACACGCTTTACACTATATTACCCCCACTTAACTTCCCCCCATCCCTCACTCAATGCACAGCGCTGCAGCGGCCAAATCCAATTCAGTCTGTAACACGCGGGCGCGCCTCATCTTGCATTTATGCACACATCCTGCGTGGCAAATTACGCGTAACGCTACACAGCCTAGCATGGACCAGCACAAAGTATCCGGGCTCCTTTGCCGCACAAGGACAGGACCGCAGCGATTGTCCAAACGCACCACTAAATACCACCTCACGCACAAAATCACACAGTGCTCCACCTACGCAACCCCTGACCTCCCTCCAGCATTAGCTGCTGGTCTTGCTGTATCCAAAAGCATCCACTCCAACAAATACCGGCCACTCAAATCCTCCTAACCAACTCCCAACATACCACTTCGGCTCCTTCCTAAACAAAACCCATATTCAAAATCCCCCCACTTCTTGCCACACACTTTACACTATCTTATCCCCACTTAGCTTCCCACCCGCCAGTCAAC
>NW_013548158.1:0-1753 GCF_000499425.1 Eimeria acervulina
GGAGTCCTGTACGCAATGCCGCGCCTCCAAGTCCCTCAACCAAAAGCCTGCCGGCCTTCTCCAATAGTTAATTATTCCCTCCCGTCGCTGGAGCCACATCAGCTTGGATTTCATTACCGACCTCCTGCTTACGAAGACGGGACATGACTCTATACTGGTGCTGGTTGACTCCCTTACTAAGATGGCACACTTCATCCCCGCGAAAAAGAGATTCACAACGGCAGATACCGTGGACGTTCTCGCCGATCGCCTTATTCGTTATCGTGGGCTGCCCGAGGCTCCATTTCGGACCGTGATCCACGTTTCCAATCAGATCTATGGCAGCAGCTGTGTACGCGTTTTAACATCAAACGCACTTTTTCCTCCACATACCGCCCCCAGAACGACGGCCAAACTGAACGAGTAAACCGCACGCTCGAACAGATGCTCCGCATCTACATTCAATCTGACGCACACGAATGTGAGAGATTATGACCTGCCCTAGAGCTCGCGTACAACACCACTAGCCATTCTTCCACCGAGCTTTCCCCCTTCGAGGTCATGATTGGCGAGAACCGCCTGACTGCAGCGGATCTCGATGTCGTCGGCGCCCTCTCCCCTACCCGTACTCTGCCGATGACCAAGCTCTTTCGCCAGCTCTGCGACCGGGCGCAGAGTCATATCCTGGAGGCAAAAGGTCTACGAAAGCTCTACGCAGACACCCACCGCCGCGAAGTGGAGTATGCGGTGGGCGACAAAGTCTGGCTCAGTAGCAAGCACCATCCCGCCCTAAACACATGCCCAAAGTTTGAACCCCGTTTCCGTGGGCCCTTCATTATTACTGAACGCATTGGGAGTGCTGCTTGCCGCCTGGTACCGCGTTCCCCCCGACTTACGAATGCCATGATCTCTTTCACGTTTCCCAGTTAGTTCCTGACCGCCCCGGCGCCCCCGAGCTGGAACCTCAGGAGGCCGTTGTGGGGTGGCCTCCTACTCGAGATGTCGTAGGTAACCCCACGGATCGGTATGAATTCGACTACATCATGGACCAGCGCCGGTCTGGCGGCGGTATCCAATACCTTGACAAGTGGCGGGGCTACCCAGAGGACCAAGCCACCTGGGAACCTGCTAGCCATCTGAACGGTTGCCCTGCACTGCTGCGCGCCTGGAGGCGCCGTCACCGGAACCGCCGTCCGTCCTTATCCGCTGCCATCTTTTCCTTCGGGCACCCCCCACCTTCCCTTTTCGCCAGATGTCGCCCGCTTACCGCCGTGTGGCGGGGGGGAACGGGGTGCAGAAGCACCCCACGTGGCGGTAGCAGCTTATCTACACAGCCAATGGCCTAGCTTAGAGGAACACGGACGCGCATGTAGCGGTAAGCCATCACAATAAGCACCAGCACACTGTACCACCTGTAGAAAAGTCGATATCTACACCACGTTAGTGTAACTATTCATAGAGTCCCTGGTGGAGGCAATACTCAGGGGAGGTACATATACTCTGAGTCGGAGAGTGGCAAAATTAAAAGGGTAGAAAATAGAAAGAGAAAAATAGGAATAATTGCACTAAAATTAGCCAGAAGGGATAGGGTGAATGTACTAGGAATAGCGCTAGAATAGCTGACGTAGAAACACAAGCAGGAGCATCAGCTGAAATGCTAAGGCGCACTTCCTCAGCAGCGACGACACCAAACAAAAATATAATAGGACTAGAGAGAGGTCTAATTAGCTAGCCCTGCAAGGTCCTAAGGCTTCCCATATAGTTGTTATCAACT